>NC_084656.1:16799235-16911735 GCF_019802595.1 Syngnathoides biaculeatus
TCATAATGCCGCCGACGACATGACGTGAACAAAAAGTTTGAATATCAATCTTAACTTCACTCTTTTCTCAGCCGTTGCGTGGGGATAAAATAAAAATGGCGAGGGGGAGGGGGAGGGGGGGACATTCTCAGTAAATATTAGTAAACAGACACATTTTGTTGTCAGCTAGGCTAACTTGGGCCGAGCAGCTTCGACGCGAACGGTGCGGCTCCAATTTGGGTACTAAGATTGCACAGATGGTGATTTTAGTCCGCTGAAGTCGTTGCCAGGAGCGTCCCACGTCGAGTATTCACAACATTCGTTCCAAAATCAGAAGGATTTCTTGAATTACGATAGGGCTGGTCAGAGCCTTCAGTTTAAGGTGCTACCAGTTTGAAGACCGGAAGCAACCATACAAGAGCACTAGCATTATGCACCCAATGTTGTTTGCTCCCGTAATTCAAAATAAAAAGCTGACGCTATCACAACACAGATCGGAGGAACTTCTGATCCTACATTTCTGCGGTTAGCACGTCCGCCTCACAGTCAAAACGTCTCGGGTTCAAATCTTGGCTCAGGGCCTCTTGCGAGGGGTTTGCATGTTCTCTCCGCTACTTCTGCTTCACATGCTGAGAACATGAGGCGTTAGGTCAAATAAAGACTACATTGTGCGTAGACGTGAATGTGAACATTATTGCTCGTTTGTTTATATGTGCCGTGTGATTGGCCGGCAACCGGGCCATGGTGTCTCTCGGCCAAAGTCAGCTGGCATGGGCAAAAATGGATGGATGGAATTTCACATTGCTGTTTAACTGGGAACTCATTTGTTAATATACATTGAAGCATTTATTGTGATATTTCATGGTGTTCATCTACTTTGCGCACCAACTTGTCAGCGTGACAAACCGTTTGCGTCGTCGTTTCACCCCTTTTTCCTTTTCTTCAACACGTAGAAAACTGCCGCTTTCCCTGAAATGACTTTTGACAGCATGTTACAAATCAATCCAAATGGTGATATAACAAATAAACGCTCTGATTTGTTTAACCGTTGGATTGATTAGTTGATAAATTGATTAGTCATGCCTGGAGAGTGAGGCGTGAGAATGATGTAATAAAATGGTGACTGTTGTTGTGTTTCTATATTAGTCCAGTAACAGTTTTTGTTGATGTTGGCTAAGGAGGAAGACATTGTCATTATTATCTTTGTTAGAGGTCCTGTGGTTCATATTTGCGTGGCATTATGGATGGTGTGTGTGCGTGTGAGTGCGCATGTGTTTGTCGGTTAATAATGCAGCAAGTGCGGCAACACGGGTGTTTATCATCGGTCGAGCATACAATCAGGCTGCAAATAAAACATGCAGTTCTGCGCCTAATAACCACAGAAAGATTTACTTTAGACGGCCGGGCAGCGTCCAATAAGACAGGAACAAGAAGATTGGAGTGGAAAAGGGTTTTTTTGTGGTCGCTCCACTCTCTGTTCCCTCACTGAAATACATTTAATTTCAAGATGATGTGTCGGCTTTTATATGAACTATATCAGACTTCAATCCCCCCCTCAAAAAAAAAATGTCTGTCTGTAACTCGTGTATTGAATGGTCATTACTGGACCACTTTTTTTTTTATTTTTATTTTTTTTTATTTATTGTGTTCTTCCACCGGTAATGGCTTATTGAGTGAAAGCAGCCATCACAAAGAGATAAAAACACAGCATACGCGCTGCGTTTTCTCTTAGGCACTTAATAGTCACACACACACACAAATATGTACACCGAATCATACAATGCAATTATGAGAAAATGGGTTCATTGTTCAACGGAGAAAATAGAGCAGAGCTGATACGGAGGTATCGGATTGTGAGACTCTAATTTAGTCGGAGAGAGACGTTTTAATTTCTTTGAGATGAAAGTTGAAAGAAGAAGAAGGTATCGCATAATTCAATTTTGATCCACAAATGAAATTTCAAGTTCAAGAAAGTTCAAGTTTAGTTTATCTATGGATTCATTTGTTCCAGAGGCAAAGCCGCTGCCGTCATAAAACTCGTTATTAGCTGCGCGGACAGTGTTTTACGTAGCATGTTCGGATTATTAATCGTCATACATGTCGACATTAAATGGGAGAATATTCCAATGTTGACGGCAAATTACACTCAATTACAAATCCCCGTTCCTAATAAATATGTCAGATGTCAGAATTTAGATATGATTTTGAACATTTAAGCCTCACAGTAATCGGAGCTGTGGCCCAAGAGTTTTGATTATTTGAAAGATGTATTTCAAACCCAAAGTACTAATTTTGCCCTTCCATGTATTCACCCTGGAGCAGCTAACTGTGACCGCCGTTCTCCAGCGCCATTGATATGTGACCGGTGGACTTCTGCGTTGTGCAGTTTTAAAGACCACGTCGTGACACAGGATTCATCTCGGAGCCAATCTCTATGTAGCGTCAAGCTAGGACCTGGACAAGGGAAACTAATATGCAAGCGATGCCTTGATTCTTGACCACAATCCGTTCCAGAAAACGGTTCGAGAAGTGATTTGTTCGAAAACCGAATCGATGTTTCCCATTACAATGAATGGAAAAAGAAAGAATGCGTTCCAAGCCTAAAAAAAAAAGGGCTTTTTAAAGCTTTTTTTTTTTTTAGCTTTTCCTGATAATAAACTGCATGGTAGAAATAAATGTGTAGTTTAAATACTTTATATAATAAAATAATTTAAAAAATATATTTATTTTTTGCTTAAAATGTATGCTTTATTAGTGGAGTACACTAGGCTGGGAGTGCATTGCCTTTTCTGTAGCGACTCGGCCCCCAGCCTTGTAACGTGGGTGGGTCAGGTGCTTGCGCCGCGCGCATTATGTTAATTCCGGGTTTTTTGGGCGGCGTGGGAATTCACAACAAAGGGCGTCGTGGGTCAGCTGGTCTGGCCGCGCGCAATATCTTATTACCGGGTTTTGTCGGGGGCGTTCGGGTGCCGATTTTCATTTGAAAACAGAAGCTAAAAAAATCTCAAAATTTTCATTTGAAAACGGGGACATTCGAGAAGCAAGGCTTTACTGTATTTTCCTCTAGACATACTACAAAATGCGAATAGCTCTCAAACATGGTGTAGTGTACCAAAACATACATCGTTGAAAGGGGTAGGGGTGAAGACGATTGCAGTACTTATTACGGGAGGGTGTGTCCCCTCTAGGTATACGTCAGGTGCAAGGGTGGTACTTAATTGCAACGTTCCACTCAGGGTTAATATGTCGGGCAACTATTTACACATTTTGTGCGATTATAAACATTAAACATATATACTTTTAACTCTGTTACAGATACAGGTGTGTGTATATATATATATATATATATTTTTTTTTTTTTTTTTTTTCTCCCACACACTTGATATATGCTACGTATGCCCTTTGTCGGGTCAAGCAGTGAGCAGAGTGACAATAAGAAGACCGACGAGAGCGGGCGTGGCGGGGAAGGCTCGTAAAACGAAATACTGTTGGACTCCAGGGGGATTACTTCAAAGGGGAAAACTTGCTAGTTTGCGTTTGAAATGTTTATCTTTTGCCACCAAGCCCGAGAACATTTCTGACACGTATCATGAAATGGAGCGCTATTGTGCTGGATCCAAAACTTTATACCATACCACATACCACACATACTCCATACGTTTCACCCTTTTGATGACGAGAAGCTACTACGTAGCAATGTACATTAGCACTTAGTGTTAAATGTACAGCATCGCTCAAAGGTCATTTGTTGAAGTTCTTTCTTTGTAAAAAAAAAATGTCACGATTTACTTGTTTTGAGATGCCCAAAATATTTTTTCATGAGTAAATAAACTCCTAATGGTGTCACATTTGGGGAGTTCAGACTTAAAGTTAGTGCTGTGTACCGCTGTACTGTGGTACTTCAAAATCCCAATCAGTGCCACTGGTCGCATAAGATGACCAAAATGTTCAAGAAAAGTATGGTTTTGAAGTTAAAATATCCATCCATCCATTTTATTTTGCCGCTTATCCTCACAAGGGTCGCGGGGAGTGCTGGAACCTATCCCAGCTGTCAAGGGGCAGGAGGCGGGGTACACCATGAACTGGTTGCCAGCCAATCGCAGGGCACATAGAGACAAACAGCCGCAATCACAATCACACCTAGGGGCAATTTAGAGTGTCCAATTAATGATATAATAATCGTTTAAAGAAAAGTGACAACATATTTTACGATAGTATTTCATACGCTTGTCATTGTTATATTTTTTATCCAATTAAAGCATCTTGTAGGTGGACAAACATTAAACAACAAACAAGGCACTCAACCGTGCATTTTATTGTTTTCTATCCATAATCATCACCCCTCGTGACTATGTTGTTGTGAGTCAATCACAAATTTAAAAAATACAGTAATTGTTATGCAAAAAATGTGTACAAAACTATGACATCAGAAATAATACATTTAAAAGATAAATCAAGGCGACACAGTGGTTCAGCTGGTAAACCGTCGGCCTCAAAGTTCTGAGGACCCGGGTTCGGTCCCGGCCCCGCCTGTGTGGAGTTTCTCCGGGCATTTCCTCCCACATCCCAAAAACATGGAACAGTAATTGGACACTCTAAATTGCCCCTGGGTGTGATTGTGAGTGTGGCTGTTTGTCTCTTTGTGCCCTGCGATTGGCTGGCAACCAGTTCAGAGTGTACCCCGCCTCCTGCCCGTTGGCTGCTGGGATAGGCTCCAGCACTCCCCGCGACCCTCGTGAGGATAAGCGAGCTAGTACTTGTTAGCATCACAGCGAGCCGGATCCAACCCCAGATCTTTTTGGGGTGAGCGGTGGAGTCCACCCTGGACTGGTTGCGAGCTAAACACAACAACCCAACAGAAGGCTGTCATATAAATAAATAAAAAAATACAATAACGTACTAAATATTTCTTTGTAACAAGATACCCCTTATGAATAAGAGTCAAACTGTCAGAAGTTAAGCTTTAAATGAAATCCCTCTTCTTCTTTTTTTTTTTCATGGATCAGACAAAACCCTTTGCACACAATAAAGAGCTGTCAAAATTTTCCCGTTTGCTCGCAAGGCTTGAGAGGACATTTATTGAAATTAAGACGCGATGAGCGTGAGGCGCCACGACCGCCGATCCTCGAGTACCACCATCGCGCTGCGGGCTCAGAGACAGACGCCGCCGTCTTTCTTAATTGATCTCGTTATCTCATTCCACCTCTTGAATGCTTTGAGATTGTTAATGTCTATCGGGTATCTCTGGAATGAGCTCGGTTTGACGGAAAGTATTTTTGTTTTACTTTTGCAATGAGCTCCAGCTGATTGCTGCGGGAAGACTTTTTCTCATCTGGTGCTGATTGGGCCCATGCAGCACCATAAGTATGCAACGCACCTGATGAAGTAGCAATATACTCTGACGATGACTGGAACCTCCAACTTCAAAAAGTCTTCTGTGATGATGACCAACCACCAATTTGTTTCCAAACCTATTTTCCATTTTACAGTATTTTTTTTTTTTTCTCCCGAGTATGAACTGTCGCCATCATAAACTCTTTATTAACTTTAGAGACCAGGTCTATCTGAATTTAGTGTCTTGAATCTATGCAGGCTTTATATTTAAACATACTTAGCTTTTTATAATAAATGTAATATTTAGAGATGAGATTTAGGTGTAATATTTGGATTTAACTATAAAGTTGACAAACATTGTTCTAAATGTGACAGCACCTTGCTGTTATTACACCTTTACAAATGGGGTGCCATATTGCCCAGTGTTAAAAAGTTAGCCCGTTGGAGGACCCTCGACCTGCGGGTGCGAGCTAACTTTTTAACAGTGGGCAATATGGCACCCCATTTGTAAAGCTGTAATAACAGCCACATTTTGCCTGTTGGAGGACCCTCGACCTGCGCATGCAAGCTAATAACTTAAAAGCGCCGCTAAAAAGATATATTAGGTTAAGGTTGTCAGCAGTTTTATCCAGTGAAGTGGTAATGTCGTGGTACATGCGTTCGTGCAGACGGCGTGTGTTCAAATCCCAGTATAATATTGTACATTAAAGCTTTATATACTGGACAATAACTACACGACAATAATTTGCTGACCATCACGTGGTGCTATGAGCAATAGAAATGTGTTTTGTTTTCGCAGGACACGGAGATCCTGAACACGGCCGTCCTCACCGGGCGGACAGTCGCCGTGCCCGTAAAAGTCGTCACCGTGGGAACAGACGGGGCCGTCTCGGATGTAACCGAGTCGGTTGAATGCAGGTCAACTGATGACCAAGTTATTAAGGTGAGTGTGGTGTGTCACCGTCTATATTTGTTGTACTGTGCTTTGTGTTCTTCGTTGCTTTATGTTAGTGAGTATGCTTGACCTGGGTTACTCCGATACCTAGATTCATCGTCATCGAACCCTGTTTCTTGTTTTTTGGATCCTGCTTTCTTGGACTGTGTAAATGTGCATTTCTTTGGTTAAGAACAAAACCCACTGAACATTATGCCTTTGCCTGTGTGTCCTGCATTTGCATCCACCTCCGTGCCGCTGACAGAATGTGACAAAACTCCAACTTAAATACTTGGTCTAATCACAGTGCCTCATGCGAAACAGCTGACCAGTGACGGGTGTCAGAGATGACACCGCCCAGAGCAGGGGCCTGGCCACACCCCTCTTGGTCGTGCCCAAGCCTTGTTCATGACACATGGCAAACGAGTAACACTGGTTGATTGTTTTTCCTAAGACGCAACTCCCCCAAATCCCCCTTTAACAATAATTTCACGGATCAATGTCATGTCCCTTGACTCATTTTACATAGTGGAAATAATAAAATAATTGAATTGGGCTCCTGTTTCAAAACTAAAAATGTTACCTTACATTCAGTCTTATTGGTCTTTTTTATATACTGTATTTTCCACACGATAAGGCGCACTGCATTATAAGGGACACCTTCAATGACGGGCCTATTTTAAAACTTTTTTCATATATAAGGTACACGTTATTATAAGGTGCATAGAATAGATGCTACAGTAGAGGAAGGGGTTACATTATGCATCCATTCAATGGGCTGTGCTAAAGGCTCAATATTGTTCCATGTATAAGGTGCACCTAATTATAAGGTGCACTATCAGCTTTTGAGAAAATTAAAGGGTCTTGGGTGTGCCTTATAGTGCGGAAAATATGGTACATAAAAAAGTAGCACCGTGGCTCAGCTGGATAGCATTGGCCTCACAGTTCTGAGGTGCAGGGTTCGATCCTGGGCCCACCTGTGTGGACTTTGCATCTTCTCTTCATGCCTACGTGGGTTTTCTCTGGGCACTCCGGTTTGCCTCCCACATCCCAAAAACATGCAACATGAATTGGACACTCTAAATTGCCCGTAGGTGTGATTGTGATTGTGGCTATTTGTCTCTATGTCCCTGGGATTGGCCGGCAAACAGTTGAGGGCGTACCCCGCCTCCTGCCCGTTGACAGCTGGGATAGACTGCAGCACTCCCTGTGACCCTTGTGAGGATAAGCAGCTAAGAAAATGGATGGATGGATATACATAAAAAAACATATTTTAGTGCTTTGTGAGGTGATTTTTCCACACCCCTTCATCATCGATGTATTACACAGTCGCTCCTCAGTCCATGGCTACGCTCTTTCAGTGCCTTTCTAGTGTGTGTGTTTTTGCGTGCACGTGTGTGTTTGCAGACGAGGAGTCTCGCAGGGTTTAATTATCCACTGAAGTGGACTAACACTACATAAAATGGCACTGACCTTGGTATCTTTCATTTAAAATCTTACTTGCATATATTTAAGTCCCGTCAGTGGATTAATTGCATTGTTTTGGCTGCATCGATGTACTGAATATGTAATTACCAGTCTGGGTATATTTGCTTAGCAGGCCTTGACATGAACTTTTTAGCTCGCCAGCCACTGTGGCTTGTGGTTTACTAGAGTTTTTTTGCTACTCAGCAATTTTACTTGCCACAATTGACTTCATGCAACTAGACTACAAATATTATTTGTAATAAGGCTTTGTTTTTTTTTTTTTATTTTTTAAAAAAAAAAAAAAGTACTGCGCATGGGGGGAAAAGGTTATTTTTTTGTCGTGGAAAATGTGGTTGGGGGTGAGGGTGAACTCATGATTTCAAGAAAGTGTTTTATTTTATTTACAGGGTAGTTTCAGACATGCACAGGCAAGACATTTTTGAAGTGTTTATTTCTCCAGCACTATAATTTCAGAAACAATTTAATGCGTTAAAAGGCCTGACCTAATTTGGGCTTCAATTTCCTGATTTCGCCTTTCATGGACAGCGACTCATGTTTAAATTGGAGATGAAAAGAACATGTAGGGATCACAAAAGTGCTTGACCTCACTAGCGTCATGAGCGTCGGTTCATTTTTTGGGCAAGGGCAGACATTAGCCATAATACATCATATATGTTTTGCGTGTGTCTTATCGATTTCTATTATGTTCTCTCTCGGAAACTGTAATGAATTTCAACAAGTTGAATGTTGTGGTTAAAGTCTTGTAAAAAGCTATTCTTTTGCTTTGAAATTCATCTTCAAAGTTGTTGCCGTGGCGACTGTTTACCTGCAGCGGCCCGAAGGTTTAAAGACCGCCAGCTCCAATTACATCCCGATCTTAATACAGTTCATCAGATGTTAAGTCAATCGAGCCCCTTTTTCTTTGTTAACCTACCA
The DNA here is from genome assembly GCF_019802595.1 of Syngnathoides biaculeatus. Classification (NCBI taxonomy): domain Eukaryota; kingdom Metazoa; phylum Chordata; class Actinopteri; order Syngnathiformes; family Syngnathidae; genus Syngnathoides; species Syngnathoides biaculeatus. The sequence continues at coordinate 16,807,886 of NC_084656.1, forward strand.
AAGCGCGTAAACCGACTCTCAGATGAAAGTGTGGAAAATCACTGCATTAAATAGACACCCTATGGCTGCTATTTGTGGAAATTTGATATTATTGTCAAATTACACCAGCTTTGTACTGCACAGCACCAGCTCGCTTAGGCCCAGGTACGCAGAGACGAAAAAAAATATAACCACATAACTAAACCAATGAACTCGTTTAACGTTTTTAAAATGTATCAAATTGTCCATTTTTCACATTTAGATGTGAAACGATTGACATCTTTTATGATAGGCACAATAATTATTCTGTCAACTACTCAAACTCCTCACCAGTGGGTGGAACTGAAGGTGTCACTTTTATTCTTCGGTGCCGCTGGCTGGTTTGCTTGGGTGTAAATCTGCCAAATTTGATGCGAAGAAGACAGATGACAGTCCCGCTGACACCCATTTGTCCCAAACATTTGCCAGCGTTGTCCAAATGATGACGACGGTGTTTTGAAATGCGCTGACAAATAAAATGGTTGGCCAGATTGTGAAATATTTGACACTGCGGAATTGGCAGGAGGAGGAAAGAAACGTCGTTTTGTGTTTTTTACAAGGTCACACAAATGTGACATTGTGTATTGTACGTCTTCATACTGGAAAGTAGATTTGAGAACATCAGCCAATTGATTGTAGTTGTGATACATCCCAAACGTTCACCGATTTTAGCTTGAGCTTATGTTTTTTCCTTCCAGTGGGATCAGACCCGTCTGTTTCTTTTCCGAGCTCCATCTGCCGCGTTAGGCCGTAGTCGTGCGTCTGGCAATGCGCGCACAAACAAGCAACATGTTTTCATGTGCGCGCATAGGAATGGTGCCTGGAACTAGCGCAGGTAGTATTAAAGGGCCACTCTCATGAAATGCATGATTTTTAGTATGTTATTAATGAAAAAAACGGCAGCTGGTATGGGCCCATGCATTTTTTTTCACCACAAAACATGATTTTGACATGTATGGCTTTTTGTAACTCCCGCCATGAAAATCCTCTCGAGGGATTTGTTTTCGAGAAGAAGCAGAAAGTGACGTACAGGGGAGTAGCGCACTCTAGCGGACTCATTTGTTTCTATTAGTTTTACCTGCTGGAAGGTAGCTCTTTGTTCCTTCGTGTTAGCCAAAATGCCGGCTCGTTGCATTGCTGGATATGGCTCGAACACTCGTGAGGACGGATTTACCCTTCATAAGTTTCCAAGAGACCCGGTTCGTCGTGAAAAATGGATTGCACGGGTGCAAAGCACAAGAGCTTTGTGGGTTCCAAATGACAGGTAGGTGTGTATAAGGCTAGTTAAAAAAAAAAAAAAAAAACAATAGTTGGGGCGGGGGGGACATAATCCTTTCAGAATGTAACAAAAGGTCCGCGTCTGTGAGTCAGGGGTGCTAAATGTGTCAATGTACCCGTCGGCGCTGAGCAGGGCTTGGGACAAGGGGCACGGCTTTGGCTGGGCTGGCTTATACATACTGTCTGCGAGTCTGTTGTTAGTTAGAAGTGATCCGCATATCATCTAAATACGGCTCGAAAATATAGGGTAATATTGCCCCGGTCACTCAATGTGTCGATGTTCACGCTGGCACCGTGTCTGCCGATCATGGCCTCGGGCGGGTTGGCTCATCTAAGCCACGCTGAGGTGGATTGGATGGGGAGGTGGTTTGGCCGCATATCATCTAAATATAGCTTGAAACAATAGTGTAATATTGCCCCGGTCACTTCACTCGATCGTGAGATGTTGTCTCCTTTGAAAAGAGCTTCCGTGTCCCATAATAGATGGGCGGACGAGCCGGACTAGCTCATACATACTGTCTTGGAGTCTGTTGTTAGTTAGAAGTGATCCACGTATCATCTAAATATGGCTTGAAACGATAGAGTAATATTGCCCCGGTCACTTCACTCGGTTGTGAGACATTTTCTTCTTCGAAAAGAGCTTCCGTGTCAGAAGGGGCGTGTTTGTCTCCGAGAGTAGGGGCCATAGCGGTTTTCCAAGGCGAATGTCCAGGGTGACGTCACGGGCAGAAGATGCAGCCAATATGGCGACCACTTGGATGTCGAATGACACTTCCGCAACTTTTGCGCATGGATGATTTTTTTTTTCTTATAGATATTGAAGTAAATGATGTTATACAGTGTGTATTTTCATTTTCATTATCTATTTTAGAATGTTTATAGGGATGACACTTGGGCTTTAAAGATGTAAACCCCCCCAAAGGGCTCATGAGTATTTTGTATTTTGCCACAAAATGCACCTTCGCAGCATTGGCCTCAGTCGTTATGCAAGCACTGGCTATGATCTTTGAGTGTGATGTTTTTTTTATGTCATGTGCAGTTTCTGTCATTGTTGGTCTCGCCTCTTTGTTCGCTCCAAGGTGTCCGAGAGATGCGATTACGTGTATGTGAATGGAAAAGAAACGCGAGGGAAGAGCAAGGTGATGCTCAACTTCACGTACAGCTTCCTGAGCGCGCAGCTGGAGATGAGCGTGTGGACGCCCCGCCTCCCCTTGCTCATCGACGTGGCCGACCCTGAGCTCAGTCAAGTCAACGGCTGGAAGGTTCCTGTCGCTACGGGACAAAGGAGGTAAGACCTGACGTTAGTCCTTGAGATGTTTACCCACTAGATTGTTGTGAATTTGTATAATATATATATATATATATATGCTAAATTTCAAAATTTGGAAATGCAAAATTAGGCTGCCTTCAAATTCATTTTTTCCCCCAAGAAAATATAGTTCAAGTACACGTATAATTTTTTATTCAGAGAGCAAGATACCATTGCGGTGTAGTTTTATGGTTATGAAACTTCCAGACTAGACTTTTCTTCGACTCGGTTATTTTCTCGACGTTGTCTGGTTTTGGTATTAAATATCATCAAAGAGCTCTTTGAAAGACCATTTCAATAAAAGTTGGCCTCAAAATGCTTACGTCTGCAGGTATTGAAAATGTTAAATGAAAAGGGCTATTTTACACTTCTTGAATAATTAAATACAAAAATCAATAGTTAAATACTTAGTTTAACAAGTAGACTCCCTATAAGCATCAGTGCATGAAAAGGATACTGGTTGACAAAAACGAACACTGTAGTAGTACCCAGAAAGCATGATATAGTGAAGAAAATAAGTATTTGAACACCCTGCTATATTGCAAGTTCTCCCAGTTAGAAATCATGGAGGGGTCTGAAATTTTTTATCATAGGTGCATGTCCAATGTGAGAGAGATAATCTAAAAAGAAAAATTCTGAAGTCACAATGTATGATTTTTTTTTTTTGTCATGATTTATTTGTGGTATACAGCTGCAAATAAGTATTTGAACACCCGAGAAAACCAATGTTATTATTTGGCACAGTAGCCTTTGTTTGCAATTACAGAGGTTAAACGTTTCTTGTAGTTGTTCACCAGGTTTAATGCAGGAGGCATTTTGGCCCACTCCTCCATACAGATCTTCTCTCTATCACAGAGGTTTCTGGGATGTCGCTGAGAAACACGGAGTTTCAGCTCCCTCCAAAGATTTTTTTTTATTGGATTTAGATCTGGAGACTGGCTACGCCATGCCAGAACCTTTATATGCTTCTTACGGAGCCACTGCTTGGTTTTCCTCGCGGTGTGCTTCTGGTCATTGTCGTGTTGAAAGACCCAGCCATGACCCATCTTCTATGCTCTGACTGAGGGAAAAGAGGTTGTTCCCCAAAGTCTCACAATACGTGGCCAGAGATATCCTCTCCTTAATACAGTGCAGTCGTCCTGTCCCATGTGCAGAAAAACACCCCCAAAGCATGATGGAACCACCCCCATGCTTCACAGTAGGGGTGGTGTTCTTGGGATGGAACTCATCATTCGTCTTCCTCCAAACACGGAATAATGACCAAAAACTTCCATTTTGGTCTCATCTGACCACAAAACTTTCTCCCATGACTCCTCTGTATCATCTAAATGGTCATTGGCAAACTTAAGACGGGCCTCGACATGTGCTGGTTTAAGCAGAGGAACCTTCTGTGTCATGCATGATTTCAAACCATGACATCTTACTGTATTACCAACAGTCACCTTGGAAACGTTGGTCCCAGTTCTTTTCAGGTCATCGACCAAGTCCTGTCGTGTAGTCCTGGGCTGATTCCTCACCTTTCTAAGGATCATTTCGACACCACGAGTTGATATCTTGCACGGGACTCCACTCCGGTTGAGATTGACAGTCACGTTTAGTTTCTTCCATTTTCTAATGATTGCTCCAACACTGGACCTTTTTTTCACCAAGCTGCTTGGCAAATTCTCCGCAGCCCTTTCCAGCCGTGTGGAGTTGTACAATTTTGTCTCTGGTGTGTTTGGACAGCTCTTTGGTCTTGGCCATGTTACAAGTTTGAGTCTTACTGATTGTATGGGGTGGACAGGTGTCTTAATGCAGCGAACGACCTCCCACAGGTGCATCTGATTCAGTAAAAATCATGCATTGTGATTTCTGGATTTTTCTTTTTAGATGATCTCACTCACAGTGGACATGCACCTACGATGAAAATTTCAGCCCCCTCCATGATTTCTAAGTGGGAGAACTTGAAATATAGCAAGGTGTTCAAATACTATATGATGATCAAATATGATATTCCTGTACAAGTCGCGCCACGAGAAACATGAATTATGTACTTGCACTTTCCTATCACACGACATTGCCGTCTAATTGTTCTCTACACACCACTGGGGGGCACTGTAGCATAAATTCACCCCCAACCCCCACCCCACCCACTGCCCACCCTCCCTTGCCCAAGGCTGATCAACGGATTACGTCATAGCGTTAAGGATGCATACGAGTGCATGCACCAAAGAATAAAACAAAAGCAGATGATCTCGTGTCTTCGAAAGTGCGCGGCGCTGATCACAAAGATGTCTCGTTTAACCCTTAGAATCTCTTGAGCCTTCGCTCACAGCCCCCAAACATGACCTGACCTCATTAATGTGTCACGAGTGCTAAACCGTACCTCATTTTTTTTTTGACGGCCGCGACGTGCGGGAGAGGCTGAGCCCCTGTTATCGCGGAGCACGCCGAGCGATAGCGCCGCATGTTAACCTGTCAGCCCCTTTTTCTGCTCGACCGACTGTGGCTTATTAGACATAATGGAAACTATCACCGGCATCGCCCCACATCAACGAGGGAGCGTTAGCTTTAAGGTAGAGCCTCCCAAAGTGACGAAATTAAGGTGGTAGTCACAAAGAAAAAGGGGGGGGGTGAGTTGGGATGGTTGAAAATGGTTTTGAGTTCAAAAGCCAAGTGGAAGAGCTTGATGTTCCGTGCTGCGAAGAAAAGATAATGCACCTTTCTGAAGAAAAATATCGACTTTGCTACGATGATGCGGGATCAGGCGCAAAAAGAGAAAGAATGATGACTTTGCTCAGGGTGACAAACGCATTTCTCCTCGTTATTACACTGTAATTGAAATAATCGTCAATGAAATGGATAGCTGAGTAGGTATGTCCACACCATATGTGATGTAAAGTCTACATGGAAAGTATGCAGTCTTGATCAGGTGTGTAAAACTAGAGCAAGGGGTGTGCAATGGGCCGCACGCTGTAAATGTACAGTACTTTATGCAGTAGCTGGGGATCAGGGTAGTGGGTCGTGACGAGCTACATTTGCACAAGTAATTTGGGGGTGAATATGTACTTGTCTGAGTCACTTTAATGCAGCGTACTTTTTTGCTTTTAAATATAGAAACTACCATATTTTCTGCACTATAACACACACCTAAAAGCCTTTAATGTTCTCAAAAGCCAATGGTGCGCCTTATAATCAGGTGCGCCTTATATATGGATCAATACGGAGCTTTTAGCGCAACTCCATCTATAGGATGCATAACGTTACCCAAGCCTCTACTGTAGCGTTTATTCTATGTGCCTTATAAGGTGCGCCTTATATATGAAAAAAGTGTTGAAATAGCCCATTCATTGGAGGTGCGCGTTATAATGTGGTGCGCCTTATTGTGTGGAAAATACGGTACGGTCCATTACGTTGTGCTATATTCTCCTCATTACTTTTTATCTACAGCTATTCTATTTTGGTTTGACAGCAACTTGTCACATGACTGTTTCGCCAATCAAATTGATGATATTCGACTCCATTTGACCAATCAAACGGAACTGTTCATTTAGAACCTTTTTTTTTTTTTTTTTTTTGGGGAAGAGTCTTGTTGAGCATTGTTTAAATTAGCATATTTCCATTTTATACTGTGGGGCACGGTGGGCTCAGCTGGTAAAGTGTTGGCCTCACAGTTCTGAAGTCCCGGGTTCAGTGCCCGACACGCCTGTGTGGAGTTTGTATGGTCTCCCCGTGCCTTTGTGGGTTTTCTCCGGGTGGGCTTTCCGGTTTCCTCCCACATCCCAAAAACATGCAACATTAATTGGACACTCTAAAATTGCCCGTAGGTGTGATTGTGAGTGCAGCCGTTTGTCTCCATGTTCCCTGCGATTGGCCGGCAACCAGTTCAGGGTGTACGCCGCCTCCTGCCCGTTGACAGCTGGTATAGGCACCAGCACTCCCCGCAACCCCCGTGAGGATAAGCGGCAAAGAAAATGGATGGATATTTGATATCCATGCACTATTTATATCATAAATAAATCAGATGGTACTCACCAGTTAATCATTACTTTAGTTTTTTTCCCCATTATTTGCTTTTATGTAATTATTTGGAGGACTACTTTTTACTTTTACTTTCGTCATATTATTCATAACAGCACTCTCACTTGAGTATAATTTTGGGCTGCTTTGCATGCACACCTTTATGTCTCCTGGTGCATTCTGTATGTTTGCATTCACTGCGAGATAGCCGTTTAGCTTATGCCATAAATAAAAGCTTTATATTGTGGTGAAAATGGATAATGGAAAAAAGTCCAAAGTGATTAAAAAAAAAAGGCCATATAAACAAAAGGAATGGAGAAGAAAATTGTCTCGAGGAAGCCCATGTTTGGCTTTGTAAACATTTTTTTTTCCCTCCCGTCTTCCAAAGGGTATGTGCCATGAGCAGAATAAATGACAGAGAAACTGCAAAATATTAGCTGCCCTTTAGAACAAAATGAGAATGCAAGAACAGCAGCAGGTTGTCTTCAAGCTGTTTTTAATGGACTTTTGAAAATACCGGGTGGGCCTTTTGACTTTTGGGAGGTCAGAAATCCAGCGAGCCACCACGACAGACCAGGGAGGCTTTAATTGTAATGTCACACAAGCCAAAGGACTTTTACTCCTTTAAAAACAACCTTAAGTATCTTGTCCTTTATGTGTACTCGCTCTCTCCGAAGGTATGACGACAAGGAGGATGACAAGACTGCCGGGGAGAGGACGGAGAACTCCTGCACGCCTCAGTACCAGAGCACCACCCTGCAAGTTCTCACGCATTTTGTGTCCGAAAGTGAAGAGGTCCAAGAGGCCGCCGACGGCGAAGAGCCAGACCGCCAGAACTTCCTGTTGGGCAGCGACTGGCAGGTGGACGTGACGCAATTGGTCAAGGACTTTCTGAGGGTGGATGACCCGAAGATTGCTCGTCTGTGGGAAGGCCAAGTCATCATTGGACGAAGCGCCGGAATGACCAAAATACAGGTAGTCGGCATATTCATGCACTTACATTTCCATCCATCCGTCCATTTTCTTTGCCGCTTATCCTCACGAGGGTTGCGGGGAGCGCTGGAGCCGTAACGGGCAGGAGGCGGGGGTACACCCTGAACTGGTTGCCGGCCAATCGCAGGGCGCACGGAGACAAACAATCACACGCACAATCACACCTAGGGGCAATTTAGAGTGTCCGATTAATGTCGCATGTTTTTGGGATGAGGGAGGAAACCGGAGTGCCCACCCGGAGAAACTCCACACAGGGAGGGCCGTGATCGAACCCAGGTCCTCGGAACTGTGAGGCCAACAGTTTACCAGCTGATCCACCGTGTCGTCCTTTAGTCATATTTAGCTTTATTCTTATTAATTACTGAGCACACCAATTTTTTTTTTTATCAGCTGTATGTTCACTAAAGAGATCCCTAATATTCCTATACCAGAAAATTTCCTAGAGGTCCTTTGCACTATTATATCACATCACATACAATATGTATAATATGTAGGAAATTTCCTGATAAATTCATTTTAGAGGTCTCTTGACATGATGGCCCTCAAAACGTGGCTCTGTAGTGCCTCTTGGCATAAAAAAAATAATAATAATAAATCGCCTCCTGCACCAGTTTCAGATTAAATAGATCCGTCCATGAATCTGAATTGACATTTTGGTGAATAGCAGCCATTTTGGGGGTCTTTCCTCATGTTTTACTTTTTATAAAATCACAAAAATCAGCCTCGATTGAAAGCAGCTATGCTAGATGTTAAATCAGGAAGCCATTTTAGCCCATGGCTGCTAATGTGGGGATGAGTTATAGCCATCCATACATTTCTTAGCTGCTTAACCTCACAAGGGTCGCGGTGAGTGCTGCTACCTATCCCAGCTCTCAACAGGCAGGGGGCGCGGTCCACCCTGAACTGGTTGCCAGCCAATTGCAGGGCACATGGAGACAAACACACACAATCATACCTAGGGGCAATTTAGAGTGTTCAATAATGTTTTAGGGATATGGGACGAAACCAGAATGCCCGGAGGAAACCCACGCAGACATGGGGAGAACATGCAAACTCTACACGGGCGGGTCCGGGATTGAACCCGGGACCTCAGAACTGTGAGGCCAACGCTTTCCAGCTGAGCCCATCATGCCGCCCTGGATGTTATTTTTGTCCATCTGAGTCTCTAGCTATCTGTTTATTAATCTAATCTAATAATGCCAAACGTTCACCCCTATCTTTCGGGGTACTTATGTGCTTTCTAATGTGTTACCCTAAACAATGCTAATTTCTGGTGTGTGTAGTATGTGTGGCCACGTGGGCACTTAAACACCAAAGGGGGTCTCACACATAAAGTCATAGGTATACGCTAAGACCGCCACTGCTCTCGAGTATCCAAACAAGTCGCAGTCATGCAATATTTCCAACTTTTGGATGCAAAATAACGGGAGGCTAACAGGAGGCCCAGAGGCACAATGCAAATCGCTTCAAATAGCGGCACGTAGAAAACTGCTGGTTTGACCTCCGTCCTCGGAAGTGAGCCCGAGGCCATCTCATGCTTTCGAAAGACTGTCACAAATACCGCGGAGACTATGCTGATCTCTGCTTTAAGATAAAAGGGATAAACAAAAACAGCCTCTTATCTTGGTATTGATCCGTTTAAAATGTTACATATTTGAAGGGACTCGAGGGCTTTTGCCTGTGTTTCCATCACATTGTCCCCTTTTGTGTGGGTAAACAATGTTATTTGTGCTCTTTTTATATTATTCATGAGGTGGGTTTTTTTCTAGATTAAATTGAAAACTAATAAACACGGGTCTACTTTCCACCTTGCAATCCTTGTACCTTCATTCAGGTTCTCTTTCCATCAGTCCAGAACGTCTTTCATCTTTAAAATTCCACTATCATGAAATGCATGATTTTTAGTATGTTATTGATGAAAAAACAGCAGCTGACATGGACCCATGCGATTTTTCACCACAAAACATGATTTTGACGTATACAGTTTTTTTGTAACTCCCGCCATTAAAATCCTCTCGAGGGATTTGTTTTCGAGAAGAAGCAGGAAGTGACTTACGGGGCAGGAGCGCCCTACAGTGGACTCGTTTGTTTCTATTAGTTTTACCTGTGGGAAGGTAGCTCGTTGTTCCTTCGTGGTAGCCAAAATGCCGGCTCGTTGCATTGCTGGACATTGCTTGAACACTTGGGAGGATGGATTTACCCTTCATAAGTTTGCCAGGGACCCGGTTCTCGTGAAAAATGGATTGCATGGGTGCAAAGGACGAGAGCTTAGTGGGGTCCAGATGACAGGTAGGTGTGTATACAGGTACTGAAAAAAATAATAGTTTGGGGCGGACCACTTAATCCGTCTCTCATAATGTAACAAAAGATCCGCATACGTATGACAGGGGTGCTAAATGTGTCGACGTGTGCATCGGACGGCTTCTGTAGGGCTCGCCTGCGAAGGCTGCCGTGTTGGGCTTGCGGACGGCGGCGGCTAGGAACAGCGCTGCTATGACAACGACATAAAGCGGCCCTGCTCGGCGGCGAAAATGAGCCACCCCGGCCGACAAAGCTGGGCCGCGATGGCTCATCACCGCCGAGGAAGTGGACCGGACAGGGAGGTGGTTTGGCCGTGATCGCATATCATCTGCATATGGCTCGAAACAGTAGGGTAATATTGCACCGGTAACTTCACTCGGTTGTGTGATGTTCTCTTCTTCGAAAAGAGCTTCCGTGTCAGAAGGGGCGGGTCCCATACTAGGGGCCACAGCATTTTTTCAATGGCGAATATCCAGGGTGAGATGCAGCCAATATGGCGACCACTTCGATGTCGAATGACACTTCCGCAACTTTGTGCATGGATGACGCACTCTCCGCTCATATTTATTTTTTCGTGTAGTCATTGAAGTGAATAATGTTATATGTATTTTCTATTTCACTATATGACCTTTAAGGGGCACTGTCATTTTAAACGGAAATGTTTATGGGATAATTGTGTTATGTCCAGCAGACTTTTTTTGTTGTTGTTGTGAGGTCTGCATTGTATTTCATACAAACAAAGAGGTAAGCAAGTGTTGTTCGGCGTCTTGCAGGTCCTGTCTCCTCTGACATCATTGGTTCTGGCCGAGAGGGCCATCAGGGTGCTGGATGATAAAGTGAGTGTGACAGAGCTGGGGGTGCAGTTGGTTTCTGGACTCTCGCTGTCCTTGCACCTCAGCCCGGGGAGCAACAGTGCCATTGTCGCCACTGCAACCACGCAGGAAGTCATCGAAGCGCCCCAACAGGTAAAGCCGTCGGGTGTTGATTCAGCGTAACGGTGCTGAGAGCAGAAGAACACATACAGAATGTACCGTGTTGGCACAGAGCTGCACTTTGTTTGGTTAACAAGTTCAGGGTTTAGTTGCGGTGCTAATGAAAGTCGTGTCCTTTTTTTTTCTGATTCTTATTCTCATAATTAACTTTACTTTGGGAATCCTTCCCTTTAAATTTGCATATACAACCAGCGCACGGCTCTGTTATTGTGATCATTATAATTTCAAATGGAAGAAGGCAACAGAGCTTCCCCTTAGAGAGAAAATAATATTCGTCTTCAGGAGATATTTTCTCCAATTTCCTTGTGTGTCATATAATTAGGGTGCACTTGGAATTCGCTATTTCCCCTTTCCTTGTATTCTTTTTAGGGAATGTGCATATTATTGTTTTCCAGAGTTATTTTCAGTTTGTTTGCATACCGAGTTACTGAAGCCTTGGTGAGGCTTCAGAGAAGTCGTTACTGCTTCATCTTGTTTCTCCCGTATTAGCTCCAAAGTGTTCCTGTTGTTTTTGCACACAGTTTTACATTAACATTAAACAACATCTTCTTGTACACCTTAAATCGTTAAGACACAAGGAGACATATTTGGTAATGTCGCTTTCCTTACCATGAGACCGTAGTCTCGTAGTCCAATATTCTGCTAATATCATCAGAAAACACAATGTGATGCTAGTGTTCATTTGTATCTTGTACTCCAATAATTTTATTACAAGTTGTCCGATTTCCAGCAAAACTTAAATCTTAAAAATGTTACTTTCCTAGGAATCCTTTATCAGTGCCTGGCTACAGTTCAGCGACGGCTCCATGACTCCGCTAGAGAATTTCAACCAGGCCCATTTCACCCTGACGGCCACGTCACTGGACGAGAAGGTTGTGGTGGTGCAGCGCGATGCGGCCTGGAGATGGCCGGTCATCAAGGCAAAGGGGGAAGGTCAAGGTTTACTCGTTCGTGTTGAAATGAGCATGACCGACGTGTGCCAGAACGGAAAGAAGCGCACCAGTCTGGCTACTGGGATGGCCAACGTACAGGTGAGGTTCGGAGGACCCGAGGAGCTCTATAAACATTCAGGAGAGCGGCGTACGCAGCCCGATAGTCCTTATTACGGCGGATCCATCTCTGATATGGAGGGTGGCCTTTATAACCGCGGAGCTACGACCATCAGGGGCCACGTTCCTGTGAGGGCCAACGGGGGGCGTCGGCCTACGGACACCGGGGAAAAAATCCAAAGTGAGTTCTCAGACTATCCGGATCAGGTCGAGCACCCGCGTAGTCGGAGCACTGATGACGATCTGCCGACCCGAAGAGCCATGACAGATCTGGAGATCGGTATGTACGCCCTGTTGGGTGTCTTCTGCCTGGCCATCCTAGTATTCCTCATTAACTGCATCTCTTACACGTACAAGTACCGAAGCAAGCACCTGTCTCTCGAAGCCCCAGAGACGATGGCTCATTCCCACGACTGGGTTTGGCTAGGCCAAGAGGAGGGCTTGTGTCTGCAGCAACAGCAACTGGACGAGCTGGGCGGGACCCCCGAGGAAGGTAGCCAGCTGTTGAATGGAGGCTCCCAGCATGGAAATACCGGGGCGGGAGCATGTAGGGATCCCAGGAATGAGTCCCTCAACTCCCCTACAACTAAGAGAAAGAGAGTGAAATTCACCACTTTTTCCAACATCAAGTCCAGCAATGGATGTCCTGTCCTTAGCCCGTTAGCATTAATGCAAAGCAGCGAGATCAAATGGGTGTGTCCGGACATTGAGCTTGGGGACTCCAAGGACCTTAGGAACTACATGGAAAAGTTGAATGAGAACGCTATCAAGAACATCGCTTAGAAGCTGCTCGACGATTCAGTGAACTTAAGTGAAACTCACCTGAATGCCTTCAGAATGAAGAAGGGGGAGGTACAAGGACATAAGGCGAGGAAGAAACCAGATGTTGACTCTTCTTTCACTGTAACTCACTCATCCACCGGGCTAGAACTTTGGACCCGTGACAGCGACTGACCGTGATAAGTTATTCGCTACAGCACCACTACAAAAGATGAAATGTGAACTTGATATTGTTGCTTAACGTAAACGTTTGTTCTTTGTATTTAATTGAGTTTCAGATTCTGTGCGTCCTGTACTTTGCTTTGTTTTCTTTTTCTGTATCATCACATTTTGATTGTACCGTAATTGTTTGTGCTCTGCTTGCTTTTGCAGTGTTGCTGTATGCCCTTGTACTGCAAAAGCAGCGATTATAGATTCTTGGGAGAATTTTTTTTACCTATATAAATGCAAAGGTTTTATTTGAAAGTATATGTACAGTAAAACGGCTTGTAAAAAGTTTCTTTGGTATGTGCTTGGTCTCCAGAGCCCAGATCAATGTATGATGTGTGAAGGAGGAACGTGTGTTGGATCTGGTATCTGGAATGAAGGTGTGTAGATAAGGAGACATGTCGGTACCTGTAGTATTATTGCAGTAACACAATGTAAAAATGAGTTTTTGGTCAGCTTCTGTATGTTACTATTGATTTGTGTTCTTAGCTGCCTTTCTCCCTTTTTCATCAAGAGTGGCCATTTTTCTTTCTGTTACTTCACGCACTAATTTGATTCATTTGAATAGAAGACGCGTGCATATAAGTTCCGGTTTTGATCGAGAGCCTCATAGACAATCTCGTATTTATAAGAATTTCGTCGGGTGTACCATCTGTATGGCCTAAACGACACAATTCTGTGAGACATTTTGGATTTTCTGAAGAACAGTCATGACAGTGAATAAACGCAACAACCGCTAAACTACGAAATGTGGCCTCGTCACTCATCTCTGTCAAGCACGTGCCGAGCTCGTCCTTTATAAACAAATTGTGGCTGAAGGTGACTCCGCTCTGACACGCTGATGTTTGATTCACTCACTTATAATTTATCAGTCTTTCCAGTTAGATTTTGCTTTGTTTATAGTCGTGTTTGCCAAGAAAAATGAAGCTATCCTGAGTCATCATAAAACCGAGTCCAGCTTTCATTGCTAACCCAAACAGGAGCACATAAAACAGCGTCTTGGATTAATTAAAGTGTAGAATCTCAGCGTCTTACCGCTTGGATGTTGTAAACGAGTTCTCTGTCCACTCTTATCAGATGATCTTAGGATAGGTTTGGAGTTCCATTAGCGTCTGTGCTTGCTCCGCGGTGCTGTTTGTGTCCATTTATCTTCCGGCCAGCTATGTAACCTCGTATTAACTCTGTGCAGTCTGCCTCACCCTATTTTTTAAAGTCCATTTATTCAATTTTACAGTAACCCCGCCCCCCATTTACACAATTTGTGGGGAGATATATAGATTTTTTTTTAATTGTTCAATGCATTTTTTGAAAATAAAGATCTCCCTCCCAACTAATGCATTGCCCCTAATAGACATGTGGTTCTCTCTGTGCTTGAGTATATACAGTGAAGAAAATAAGTATTTGAACACCCAGCTGTATTGCAAGTTCTCCCACTTAGAAATCATGGAGGGGTCTGAAATTTTCATCGTAGGTGCATGTCCACTGTGAGGGAGATCGTCTAAAAAGAAAAATCCAGAAATCACAATGTATGATTTTTTTTAAACAATGTGTGTGATACAGCTGCTAATAAGCATTTGTACACCTGTCTATCATCTAGAATTCCAACCCTCAAAGACCTATTAGTCGGCCTTTAAAAGTCCATCTCCACTCCGTGTATTATCGTGAATCAGATGCACCTGTGTGAGGTCGCTAGCTGCGTAAAGACACCTGTCCACCCCATATAATCAGTAAGACTCCAACTTGCAACATGGCCAAGACCAAAGAGCTGTTCAAAGACACCAGAGACAAAATTGTACAATCCACACGGCTGGAAAGGCCTGCGGAGAAATTGCCAAGCAGCTTGTTGGAAAAAAAAGTCCACTGTTGGAGGAATCATTAGAAAATGGAAGAAGCTAAACGTGACGGTCAATCTCAATCGGAGTGGAGCCCCATGCACGATATCACCTCGTGGGGTCTCAGTGATCTTTAGAAAGGTGAGGAATCAGCCCAGGACTACATGACAGGACCTGGTCAATGACCTGAAAAGGGCTGGGACCACTGTTTCCAAGGTGACTGTTGATAATATACGAGGACATCATGGTTTGAAATCATGCATGGCACGAAAGGTTCCCCTGGTTAACCCGGCACATGTCAAGGCCCATCTGAAGTTTACCAATGACCATTTGAATGATACAAGGGAGTCGTGGGAGAAAGTTTTGTGGTCAGATGAGACCAAAATTTAACTTTTTGGTCATAATTCCACTAACCGTGTTTGGATGAAGACGAATGATGAGTTTCATACCAAGAACACCATCCCTACTGTGAAGCATGGTTGTGGTAGCATCATGCTTTGGGGGTGTTTTTCTGCACGTGGGACAGGACGACTGCAGTGTATTAAGGAGAGGATATCTCTGGCCACGTATTGTGAGACTTTGGGGAACAACCTCTTTCTTTCAGTTTGTAGAGGCTGACTTTGTTCAAGTTGAAGATTGGAATAAAGCGAAACCTCATCACCACCACGAAACAAAACTATATTTGGAAATATCAGGTTGAGCGTAATCTCACCCAAGTATCACGACAAGCGGGGCTCGGCGCTTGAAAGTCTTGTAACCTTCACAGACAATTAGGCTTGTTTGCAGACTATCACATATAGATGTTCTTTCTAAAAGGGCAAATTAATCAGAGGCGACACTGTTATTACATGTTAAAAACGTGGCATTTCCAATGCAACTCACCTTGCCCCCTTTATTATGGAACATGTGAGTCTTATAACATTGAGGTGAACATAACCTAATGAATGAACACATTTCTTTACTCGATGAAAAGTACTCGAGAACAGGGTTGGCTTTATTGTGCTTCTCTGCAGATTGCGGCGATATTTGGACAATTAAAATAAATTAGTGTTCAATGTGATTTATTCTCTGTAGATGGTAAAAGACCAAGTTCAACTATTTTTGGAGCAACATTATTTCACATTACTATGTGGAACATCCGGGTGGGGTTACCAGGTTTTAGTTTTTACTCATTTCAAAAGTGATTAAATTCAGTATTTGTTGTATTTTTTTTTATTTTTTAGGTATATCAAGTGGATAAATAAAAAAAGATCACACTAAGTATTGTGTAGTTTTAAAAAAATGGCAGCTTTGCAGCAAAACTTGCGCTTGGTCTGGGGTGCTGCCCAGGGACATCGTAAATGAGTCACTGATGTTGTAGTGGTACACACTCCTGCCTTTGGTGCGGGTAGCGTGGGATCGATTCCCGCTCAGTGATGCCGTCGATATCCGCCCTGCGACTGACTGCCGACCAGTTCAGGGAATAGTCCGCCTTTTGCCCGAAGCTAGCTGGGATAGGCTCCAGCTTCTCGCAGCCCTTTTGAGGATAAGCGGCTTGGATAACGACACGACAGAGTAAATGAGCTCCAATTCCCAAAGGACATTTCAACCTTTCCCTGTAAATACATTTAAAATCAGCTCCGAAAGCTCATTTATGAAATTAATGTACAAAGATGAAAATCAAGGATATTTTCACTGTAATTATAGTGCATTTTGGAAACATAAAATGTTGTTTTAGGTCACTTTGAAAAAAAATACAAAATGTTTACAAAACATTTTTTTTCCATTTTTGCTTGTTAGTTTTTTTGTTTACTTTAATAACCTTACTCAGTATTCATCTTGTGCTAACGTCACCAAAAACACAGAAGCTAAACCTGCAATTTTTTATGAACTACGCAACGACAGAAAAATGCGAGGTTAGTTAGTTGATATGTTGTGATAGCAGTATTTTTGTTGCACTTATTCTGACACATAAGCGGTCACTTCATTTTCTACGACACAGTGTACTCCCCCCCCCCCCACCCCCGCCCCACCTCACCCACACACAGACATTTTCCCATCTTCTGATACCAACTTGTGTGCTGAGCAAAAAAATAAAATGTCCCACACGGCATGCCTTAACTGCTGCTTGTCTGCCCCCCCCCCCTCCCCACCCCCCAATAACAATGCGCCTGTCTGAAACAAGCCCCTTGTATTAGTTTCCTTCCAGCGTTAACCTCCCTCGACTCGTTCTCAGGCCTTCATCAGGAAACTGGCAGGTAGTCGACATGCTGACAACTCATCGGTTCTAATGAATCAGACGCTTGTCACCAGCGCAAACCATCCGCACCGACTCTCACTGTGTGTCCCCCCCCCCCCCCAAACCCCCACCTACCTACAGGACCTGTTCCGTTGATTGGCCTGCTGTTGCTATACCAACAGTCCTCAACCTATTGGACAAGATGCCATGTCTGCTAAATTAAGTGGACTCTCCAAACGAACGACACGTTTCACTACGAGCCAGGAGAACTCTTAGACTTCTCTCATGTAGTCAACGAAAAGAATAACTCACTATATTTTATTTTT
The DNA here is from genome assembly GCF_019802595.1 of Syngnathoides biaculeatus. Classification (NCBI taxonomy): domain Eukaryota; kingdom Metazoa; phylum Chordata; class Actinopteri; order Syngnathiformes; family Syngnathidae; genus Syngnathoides; species Syngnathoides biaculeatus. Next base: position 16,825,188 of record NC_084656.1, read on the forward strand.
TGCTACAATATAAAAACTACAAGGTTGAGTTCCAGGGACAGACAACGCCATTCTATTACTTTAACGTTGCTTTTCATTCTTTTCTTATTGAAATAGCATTTCTATTAATTTCAATGAGGAAATTCCAAATCCTACTTTTTAAAAGTTTTGTTGGCACCGTCAGTAGTGGCTTCAGCAACACTGCTGTAACCCAAAGTAAGAAGTCATGGTAAGGCTCCGGGGTGCACGCCAAATGATTGATACCTTGTTGCTCACACCTTCTGTCTGTGATTGGTTGTTTTTCCCTGGATGCGGATGGTTTCTTGAACAAATTCAGCATAAAAGATGGCATCATAGTGGGATGATTTATTTTCATAGGTCATTTTTCTAATGTAATATTGGTTTAAACTTATTCTTTTAAATTGCAAACAACCCCTTTTCCCCATTTGTTTCCATTTTTCATAACTCTGCTTCTTTTTTTGCCGAGTCCTCTCCAGCCAGAAGGAGCAACATTATCATGAACTAAAATTTTACTATAACGGTTGTTTATGAAACCACTTGGAGTGTTGCTTCCAAACACGTTCCTGCAAGGTGCAATTCACCGCTCTCCAGCGAAAACGTACCGACAGCCACTTCTCATCTCTCCTGCTTACATTATCGCTGATGATATTTTTGTCGGTACTTCAGTCATTTCCAGCGTCCTTGGGGAGTCCAGGGCGGTAATGATGTGTATTCTGTTTCCCTGTGTGTAGTAGTAGTCGTAACAATAATAATAATAATAATAATAAGGGCTTTTGTGTGTCACACTGACACACCAGGCATTGTTTCAGATGTAGTTTTTACAAAAACCAGGGAAAATTCAGGAACAAGAACACCAATCTAAGTACAGTTTGAGTTGCTGTGTATCATAGTGAGCGCTTTAATAATATTTGATTAATTCATAATTATCTGTTACCTTAACACGGTACAGAAAAAACATGCATATTTAATGCAAGAGTTAAATTACCTAATGCAGCTCTTATGTTGGATGTCATTAGACTGTGTAGGCGTACTGACTGGCACACAGAGTTTTTTCACGGGTGGTAAAGGTTATTGTTTATGTAACTAGAGTACTGAGAGTTTATTTGAGGCCCATTGATCATACAAAGCAATACAGAAAAATGTATATAAATCCAAAGTATCCATTCTTTTTCGAATTAGATTTTAAATGTCACATTCGGGGATTGTTAGTTTATCAACAAGCTTTCACTTTTATTTATTTTTGTTTTTAACAATTGAGCAAAACGGTTCCGTTTCAGTCAGTCTGCTGGGTTTTTTAATTCCACTGTTGATGGGTGAGCATACACGCCAAAGACAAAAATATAATGCGTACAAGCCATCAAAAAGTAATATTTCTCGTGTGTCCCCTAAAGTGACGTGCCTGTATAATTCTGTACATATCCACAAGCACGGAAGAAAGCGCTTCCCACGCAAAGTATTGCAAGCGCAGTTCTTTGTGTTAAGTAGGTTGTAGTGCGTGTTGGAGTTGCGGATCAGAAGTGATAGGCCTGTATTATTATTTTTTTTCCTCTTGCATAAAGGATAGCAAGGTAAACAATGCCAAGAGGAAGCCGTGCACGAGGCCTCTTGAGGAGCGGAAACGTTTGAACTTTTTTTTTTTTTTTTTTTTTTTTTAGCAGAAGGATTTCCCTGCAAACAAGTATTATTTGTGTTCCTGCTACAGAAGAAATGCAAAATGACAAAATCCCTGATGCATTCTTTGGTTCCTGTATTTGATTGATTGTGTGGAGTATTATGTTTTGCCAAGTACTCCAGTATCTAGTTATCACAGTTCAGCGCCTTCAATACTTGTCAACTTCTCGGAGCGCCAACCTGTATAAACTACCAAAAAAATCCTTATAGACAGCAAAAAATCTTTATAACATACCGAAGCAAATTATATGTCAAAATAACGGAGGAAAAAAAAACACAAAGTTTTTCAATGATTTTTATTGTAGATCTCCATAATGATAATATCTGAAGTTAATGTCTAATTCTACTTAGTGGAATGATGAAAAAAAAAAAAAAAGTTGGGTATTTATCAGCCAGGCTACAATACCTCAGATATTTGTGAGAGAGATTCACCAAAGAGAATCAGTGACAGGAAAAGAAAAATGTTTTGCAAGATTACATATTTGCTGAATGCCGATGATCAATTCCTTATTTTTAGTGAATAAGGAAGGATCTGATCTGCATGATGAGGCTAACAATAAGCTGTAGATGAACTCACTGACATTAGCTATTGTTCCCATGAAGCCATTCTCAAGCTTAGTAAATGGAACGTCTATCTTGACATAAATATGACACCCTTGTGGGGAAAACACAACATTCAATTATATCAATGTCAATTATGTCAGCAGCAAACACGACCATGAGCTAGAATGCTAGCAAGAGACCTGCAATGTCAGCGACAATAATCCCATGTATTTGTAATGAGGCCCAGGCGGCTAACTAGCGAGCATGCATGCTACATTAGCTATGAGCTAAGTCAAATTAATTTGAGCCACAAATGATCAAAGTCAAGATAAAAAAATGACACTCACTTTTTGTTGCAGTCAAGTAATATCCCCGTATACTTCCTATCTCGACAGGTCGGCGTCACGAAGAGCATATTCATATCGTTAACGATTTGATCAATTGTAACAGGTAGCCGAGAGCCGGCCAGGAGCTCTTCGGCCGCAGCCTCCGTGTTTCCCGCGGTGAGTTGTCTGGCTCGGCGGTGCTCGATCCGGGCCAAGGATATACTGGAAAGTTACCGGAAATGAAAGTGTTTTGCTAATCTAAATCAACATTTGCCGCTGCGCTAAACATCATGCCTGCTGCGACAAAAATCTTTGATGCAGGCTATGTTTGGAATTCGCCAGCTTTTGCGTTTTCCCTTCAATGGAGTTGACTCGCCCCATTCTAGGCAAAATCAAACGGGAATTTTCAGAATCCTTATGATTTGTGATATACGGCCGTATACGGAAAATTCACCGCAAAATCCGTATGAAATATGGCTAAACCGTACGAGCTGACAGGTGTGGTCTTCTCACAAATCAGCAACAATGAATTGTTGCAAATAAAACAAAATTCCTGGCATACGTGTATGCCAAATTATTGTTTACCTCAAAACTGTGGAAAATTGTATGCTATATGCACAAAAGAATATTGTACCAGATCATCTCAGCTAAAGCGCCGCACTCCACAACTCTTAAAAAAATCCTGTATTTTCACTTCATTTCAGATGTCTCTGTCCAACACTTTTGCCCATTCGGCCCGTGAGACGAGAGGGACTGTGTTTAATGTTCCGTTTAAAAATTGATCAGATGGTGGGTGTCCCTTCCCTTCAAAATGTCAAGTCTACTCATGTTGACGTTGCCTCATTGATTTATCAAATTATATGCTGCCTATGAGAGGTGACAAGCAACATTAGCACTGAATTGAGAGGGAGGACATTGTTTTTTTTCATGGCACCGTATGCCTTTCATGCCGATCAATAAAGCACACACTTTGCAGCTCTGCTTGTCCCTCTCCAAACTCGGTTTTTATTATTTTTATTTTTTAGTTTTTGAAGAGTGCTCGAGAAATCCTGCTCGTCAATGGCTCGTTTCATCACGTACACGAGAAGTGTGCGTGCGATTTTGGGTTTGGCCGCGGCGCATTGTGGCAAGTCCATTACCTCGGTGGTGTCAAGGTGCTTCCTGTCTTGAGTGCTCACGCTCCTATTTAAACATTCAGTGGCTGCCCTTGCACTGTGTCAAGAACCTTTTACCTCGCCCTCGCTCGCTCCCAACGAAGGGAACCGAGCTCAACGGACGCCGGGAAGTGTGCACTTTATTCAAACGCAAATCGGGCTTTGTATGAAAACGGCTCCATTTTGGGAGTTACTTTTTTTCATAAACGAATAGCATAAAGGTGGATGGTGTTCATGTAAGCTTATTCATCCCACTTTGATATTGCAACTAAATGAGTGATCTGCATTAATTATAAAATGCATATTTGAAGGGGGGAAATAGTGCCATCCGGTGGACAGATGCCACGTTGCAAGTAATAACATATTTATATGTCGTAATGTGTGCCAAGTCTACGATTCTCCAGGATGTACTCACCTAAAGTTGGTTGGACAATCAGCTGAGAAAATGAATGGACGGATGTTTTTGAAGTGTATCACTCCAGGACGCGTTCTTATCGAAAACACCGCATGGCACTGCTCTAATGTACAATTTTACTTCAAGAGAAACTCTTTCACCATTCCGCAAACATTTTCAAGTCACACTAAAATTTCTATCGGAGCTGTTTAGAGATCAACTCCACTCGGATGCAATGTGTTGGTTTCCCGCTGCGGGCTTTTCACAGTAACGTCTCATTTTGATTAAATCAGTCATTGAGGGCAAAGTGTGCGTCAAGTGACTGTTTTAATTAGCTTTCTTGCAGTAATTAGTTTATGGCAAACACACGGGTTTAAATATTTAGCCTGTCTCTCTTATACCTGCAGATAGCCTTAGAATGCAGACAGACGTTTGAGTGGGTGTGTGATGGAGAATATTGTTGACTTAGAGTGAAGAAAATAAGTATTTGAATATCCCGCTATATTGCAAATTTTCATCGTAAGTGCATGTCCACTGTGAAAGAGATCTAAAAAGAAAAACTCAGAAATCAGAATGTATGATTTTTTTTTAACAATTTGCGTGATACAGTTGCAAATAAGTATTTGAACACCTGTCTATCAGCTCGACTTCTGACCTTCAAAGACCTGTTAGTGCGCCTTTAAAAGTCCACCTCCACTCCATGTATTATCCTGATTCAGATGCACCTGTGTGAGGTCGTTAGCTGCATAAAGACACCTGTCCACACCATACAATCAGTAAGACTCAAACTTGTAACATGGCCAAGACCAAAGAGCTGTCCAAAGACACCAGAGAAAGGCCCATCTTAAATTTGCCAGTGACCATTTGGATGACACAGATGAATCATGGGAGAATGTTTTGTGGTCAGATGAGAACAAAATGGAACTTTTTGGTCATAAGTCCACTAACTGTTTTTGGAGGAAGATGAATGATGAGTTCCAGCCTAAGAACACCATCCCTACTGTGAAGCATGGGGGTGTTTTTCTGCACATGGGCCAGGACGACTGCACTCTATGAAGGAGAGGATGACCGTGGCCATATATTGTGAGATTTTGGGGAGCAACCTCTTTCCCTCAGTCAAAGCATTAAAGATGGGTCGTGGCTGGATCTTTCAACAGGACAATGACCCGAAGCACACGGCTAGGAAAACCAAGGAGTGGCTCCATAAGAAGCATATCAAGGTTCTGGCGTGGCCTAGCCAGTCTCCAGACCTAAATCCAATAGGAAATCTTTGGAGGGAGCTGAAACTCTGTGGTTTTCAGCGACAGCCCAGAAACCTGTCTGATCTCGAGAAGATCTGCGTGGAGGAATGGGCCAAAATCCCTCCTGCAGTGTGTGCAAACCTGGTGAACAACTACAAGAAACATTGGACCTCTGTAATTGCAAACAAAGGCTACTGTACCAAATATTAATGCTGGTTTTCCCATGTGTTCAAATACTCTTTTGCAGCTGTATCACGCAAATAAATTATTAAAAAAAAACATACATTGTGACTTCTGGATTGTTCTTTTTCGATTATCTCTCTCACAGTGGACATGCACCTACGATGAAAATTTCAAACCCCCATGATTTATAAGTGGGAGAACTTGCAATACAGCATGGTGTTCAAATACTTATTTTCTTCACTCTAGTTGTTATGCCCAACTAACACCGAGGGATAACATAAAAAGAAAAATAATACGCTGCAAATTGTGGCGTTCTTGATTCTTCTTGGTGTGTGTACAATAGTTAGATTTACTGTAGTGGCGTCGTGTGTGTGTTTTTTTTTACCCAAGAGCGTTCCCAGCAGGAAAGTTTCCTTGTCTCCTTCCAGACACCAAACAAAAGTGCTTCAAACCATCTGTCTCCCACAAGCCTCCTTCAAACAAGAGACAAGGAAACCGGCATTTGGGGACAAAATGAGACCAATTACTGCGGGGAAAGAAAAAATAAAAATCTCTCCTCTCCCTTTACCTCCTCGGCATGCCGGTGCATCTCAAGATGGCTTCTGACAATAAATGTTGCATTGCATGCACACACGTTTAATTTAACCGTCTGTATAACAGCACACAGGGATGTAAGAAAAACGCAATTCCACCATTGTAATTGGTGCACGGTGTGTAGTCTTTTTTTTTTTCGTCACGTTTTTTTCTTTTTAATTATCAAGCTTATCTGGAGTTTATGGCTGACGGCATCCACTGTGCTGTACATATTCATGGGACTGTATAGAAAATCTTCTATAAAGGGGAAGCGATTCATCCCTCGTCTGTAATCATTTATTACAATCAGTCAGTGGTCCATTCTTACTGACGGCCCTTTATATTTGCAGACTTTATTTAAAGCTTTATCTGGAACAATTTTACAATGGCATAACAGCTCCTATTTTTACAGGGATTGCAGCCTGTGGTTAAATGAGCATCTGTCATACATATGGCAACGCTACAGCAAATCTACAGTGTATTATATTCGTGATTAGTGATATTTTTGGACCTTGTTAGACTTAAACTAAAGCTAACATCAAAGAATTCACTCACTTTCTTAAGGGCCATTTAAGTTAAGACAAGAGGATGAAAATATTACATTTCTGTAAAATGAGCAGATTGGCGCTCCAGCAGTGTTGAAATATTCTTCATGTTTGACTATCATAATAGTTGGATTTGATGCCAGGAGTCATGTGGATAACTGAAAAGTCCTGCTTCCCTTGAAGCAACATTTACTTCTGTTATTGATTTTTATTTTGGTAAGTTCTCTACTTCCTATTTGTAGTACTCTCACCCAACTGTCAACCAGAGGCAATATGTTCCAACATTTTTGAAACAAAAGACTTCTGTTTAGCAAAAAGGAGGACTGAGTGAATTGTATACTGATATGTTAGCTTCTACCTGACTAGTTGGGTACGATACACCCATCATCTGTTATCAAAACTTAATTGATTAACATTTGACCTTACTTTAGTCACTAATTTCCATTTTACAATTGAACTCTAGTTATTGTCGTTGTGTTCCCTGCTACCACAGTGCTCCATTGCACTGTTTAAGCAACGTTTCACGATTCAAAGTCAAGATTTTTAAACCTGTTTTGTTAAAAATGGATCGGTCAGAACTGCAGCAGAATCAGGCTGTCAGCATTAAAGGTAAGCGTGGAGACTCATTTTCGCCAACTAATTAAACTGCCTTTGAGCAGCTAGCTGCAAGCCACTAACGCTAGTGAGCTAGCATTGTCTCTATAAAGTATGTTACCAAATTAAAAGGTGTGAGGACAGCCAAGTCATGCGTCTGCCGAGATTCTCCCCAATAGTGACGATGTCTGCTTGTTGTTGCTGAAATTTGTTTTCCTTATTGAATGGAGTGGGCAAAAATGGATGACGGGCATTACCTTCCCACAATTTTGAGTGTGAAAAGACTCATGATAAACTTGGCAGGCTCCGTTAGCGAGTACATGCGGTGTTTAAAATGTCCATCCATCCATTTCCAAGCCACTTTTCCTCACAAGGGTCACAGGAGTACCGGAGCCTCGTAAACAGTAGATAAAAAAGATATGAACTGTGAATTTAAAATAGAACGGAGTTTTTTTTTTTTGACATCTTGGGTTACGATACGTTACAATTAACCAGTCGATTTACGATCCTACCCTCACCTATGAGCATGAGTGGTGGGTTGTGACCGAAAGAACAATATCCCGGATACAAGTGGCCAAAATGAGTTTCCTCTGGAGGAACCCTCACCTATGGGCATGACCTTTGGGTCGTGACCGAAAGAACAATATCCCAGATGCAAGCATCGAAATGAGTTTCCTCTGCAGGGTGTCCGGGCTCTCCCTTAGAGATAGGCTGAGAAGCTCGGTCATCCTTGAGGGGCTCAGTGTCGAGCCGCTGTTCCTCCACATTGAGAGGAGCCAGATGAGGTGGCTGGGGCATCTGATCCGGATGCCTCCCGGACGCCTCCCTGGTGAGGTGTTCCGGGCACGTCCCACCGGAAAGAGACCCCGGGGACGACCCAGGACACGCTGGAGAGACTATACGCCTTGGCATCCCTCTGGAAGTGTTGGAAGAAGTGGCTGGGGAAAGAGAAATCTGGGTATCCCTGCTGAAGCTACTTTTCCCGCAATTTGACCCATGAAACTGGTAGAAAATGGATGGATGGATTACGTCTCTCTTTGAATATGGTTTGAATATGCTATTGTATTTTATTTAATTTTTTGTGGTATTCATTTACAGTATGACCATTAAGAATGTTGACTATATTACAGCAATATAAAAAAAAATTGGAGGCATTCCACTGCACATTATATACCTCCAAGTATTTAAGCTGTCTCTTGCATCTAAACAAAAAATCAATACCAGAACCCGTCCTATTCGTCCTTTTATTTTAATTTTATTTTTTTTACCATCTTTCTTTGAGTGCCAGCAAAAGTGTCAAAATTAAATTAGACAACAGATAACATCTGCTTGTTCAAAACGGTCACAGACACACAAGCCAAGGCAGCACCCGGTGAGAGTCTATTAGTAAAACAAATCAAGCTCCTTGTGATTAGTCGTGAGCAGATGGAAGAAGACATTTATGAAAACATTTCAACATCATAGTATTTGTCAGGAATTGCACGAATAAACAGCCCCTTGTGCGCCTGCAAAAGTTGTATTTTTTCGAGTTGACAGGATTTGGGTGAATAAATTGACAACTGATGGTTGTTGGAGCGCATCCTCTCGTAAATATTCAGACACTTGTGTTAGACGGAATAAAAGCTGTCAGTGTAACGCCGTCAAGTATAAAATGACCGCAATTTAACATTCATTTTCCTCCAAACGAATGACATAAGCACAGATAAAATAAAATTGATGAGAACGCAGCACAGTAAGATACAATAACTCGGGGAAATTAAGAAACCTTGCTCAACGGCATCAGTTGGGAAGCTGACCAGCGTCTCTCCAACAACTATTTGCTATTTCAAATTCTTTTATCGTGGGACTCGAATTGTTCCAAAGTGGAACCCCCAACAGATGAGAGGCTGCCATACCTATGTAGGGATTTGCGAGTTTGGCCTGCCCAGTAACACGCGGTTTTTATATGTTTTGGGTCCATGGTAGTAGTGGCTGCCCCCCCTCAGTCAGATCCTGGGGCGGGATGGTAACTTTCCGCTCCTTATCTGGTGTCGTTTGTCTCCACGGCAACGCCTGGGATGGGAGGATGGCGCCAGCCGGTTTTCTGCGTACAAAGATCAAGGACAACCACCGATTCCACAACACATCCTTGTCTGATGAGAAAATGGGCAACACTTTATCCGTTCATTAAATGTATAAGGTCATATTTAAGCAAATAATGAAAGTGCAATAAAAGTAAAATAGTCTTCACCTACAACCCACCTCAGTCTTTAGCGATAACCAGTTATCCGTATGCGAAATGTAAATTATGTAATGCATCATCTTCATTTTGAGGAGCAAAACCATCTCTTTTTATTGCAGTGATGCACTTTTGACAGTTATCATTTTAATTCTTGCTCGGGTGAAAACAGACCGCCACAATCGGTTGCAAGGAGAACAACCCATCCTTAAAAATGGACAAAACTTATCTTGTGGACTTAAATTTTGAAAAGGTTTTGGAAAGTTTTATTTTTTTAAAGGAAGCCAATGAAGTGTATCAGAAAATTTAACACCTCTTTCTCCTTTTGATTGTAGTTATCTAAATATATTGTTTCTTAATTTTAACTAATCTCTTTAATAAGTAATTCTGTTTTTATTTAAATGCATTTTAATTTAATTTGGGTTTGATTTTTCCATAAATTTTAGTGTATTAACCGGCAAAACCTTGCTTGTTCCATGCGTGGTACGGTAACGGCAATTTCTCATTCACCCGATTCCGCGCCCCGAAACCCCCCCCCCCCCCCCCTTCCGTCCTCTTCCAATTTGCAATGCAACACTGTACAATTACATCTCCCCGCCAATGAATCCAGGCTAGCACCGCTGGATATTGTCACAAAGAGCCGAGACTAGTCGATCCGCCGGTTGTCAGATGAAGGTGCAAGTCAACCACCTGCTGTGCGCCCCCCCCCACCGCCCTGCGCCGCCGTTTGATCGCCGCAACCTATCTTGCGCAATTTCAGCCGTGCGGCAACGCTGACAATCAAGTCCCATATCTCAAAAACAACAGAGGTGTCCTTGTGTGTCCAGACAGCGCACCAATCACTTGTGGTGACAAGTGCACCGATACCAGATGGTCCAAGATGGAAGGCTGAGGTGAACATGTAAAGCTTTCCCCTGTGATTTTTTTTTTTTTCTTTTGACAAACATTAATATATTTACAAGCTCGACTGCACGAGGATTACATCACCTAATCATGTTAGCAGCCCTTTTGAGAGTCATACACGGCAAGTCCAAACAATGACATCAGATATGGTACCTGCATTAAAGAGGAGACATTATTTAAACTCACAGGAATATTTCACAGTTCTGAGGCCCCGCCTGTGTGAAGTCTGCAGGAGGGATGATGGCGGTGAACAGCTCTTTTTGTTCATGTAAACTTTATTGAAATGCCAAAAACAGAGATCATTGCAACATCCCGTGTATTAACTCACGAGATGTTTTAGCTTCTGAAAACGGCAAATGTTGACTCAGAGCAAGTCAAAGAAGGAATCGTGCCATGTGAACTATGACAAAACTCTTCAATTTTGCATTTACATGTCTGTGTCATTTGAGCAGCCAATCATAGCTGGGATGGCCTTTCCCAAAGCAAGTTTCCGTGTATGCTTTCTCCAGTTTTAAATGCAACATTACACATGATGGGCAGATACATCCAGTTTCTACGAGTTAATCAAACATATATTTTATACAGTTGATAGTTTCCTCCAAAATATTGTCGAGAGAGAGCTTTTTTCTGACACTAATACATTTGCATGCCTCTTCCACTAATACTTCCAATTCCATCACTTTAAACTTCATTTTGTGCTTGAAGTTATTTTCTAAATATTCCGTTGTGAGTTTCTGGAACTTAAAAAAATGCAATTATGTTCGCTTAGCAAATAAAAAAAATATGGATGAAGAATCATCACTTTTGTTGTCATGATTTCAAGTTTCTTATAAATTGTGCGCCTCCCCCCTCCTACCCCCCTACGCCACCGTTTGCTCGTTTGATTAATTTCACCAGTTTTAAATCTAACATTACATGGGATAGGGAGATACATCCAATTTCTACGTACTGGGGACCAGTTAATCAAACCTATATTTTATGCACTTGATAGTTTCCTCCAAAATATTGTCGAGAGAGATGTTTTTTCTGTAACTCATTAATATTTTTGCATTCCTTTTCCACTAATACTTCCAATTCCATCACTTTAAACTTAATTTTGATCTTGCAGTTATTTTCTAAATATTCCGTTGTGAGTTTCTGGAACTTGAAAAAAAAGGCAATTATGTTAGCCTAGCAAATTTAAAAATATGGAAGAAGAATCATCACTTTTGTTGTCATGATTTCACATTTCTGATAAATTTTCCAATGAATCCATCACAGTAGTAAATACGGCAAGCACAGACTGGATTTATAGGGTTTTTTGGGGGGGCATATTTTATGGCACCACAGCCATTGGTGTTAACCGTGTTCCCCCAAGGCAGATCCTGTTCTTACCGACCACATATTGACTCCCCTGAAATATGACACTGAACTTTACCTAGTCATATTCCAAAATATTTACATTACTTGGGTTATCCTATCCTTAGCTACTGTTTAGTGAGTCCCTAATATATCGCACGTCATATTTTCAGACACAGTTCATGTCTAATTAGATGCAACCAGGTCCTACATAGCCTTCCCACTTTGGATAAAAAAAAAAAGAGATCGAGCCAGCCTGCAGTGGAGGAGGCTCTTCATAAAAATTGCACACATAAACAGGATGCAGCCAGGATCCCCTGTTATCAATTATACCTGTGCTTTTCCTGCCATGACATGTTCAAATGATCTACTCAGCGGGTCACCCAGCCGTGAATAAATCACTGGCAGCATCACGACAGGCTTGACAGCAACATGATGTAGAGCACACTTGCGCTTGGGGTGAGAACGCGTTGACGTGGAGCTCTTGCTGGTGGCTGTGTTTGATAAAAATTAGACTTACAAAGATCAGCCGCGTGTTGTGAGCCAAGCGGCGTTGAACAGATGTTCTGCTTGCAGTCAGGATGTTCTCTTCCGCTTCAGCCACGGTGTCACTGAGGAGAGATCGTGCGGCAAATAAAACACGTCTGCACGTCATACGCGTTGTTCTTCAAGTTGACGGAGTAAATACAGTACATCTGTGTAGTTTAGGTTGATGGCATTGATCGATGAAATATAAGAAATATACTTTTTTTTAAATTCACACTAGGGCACAATTGAAATCATTTTTCGGACCTGGAGCAAGTCACAAGACTGAGTCATGCCATTAGCTAGCTATGCCTACTTTCTTTTCCTTTCGTCTTATCCCGTTAGGGGTCGCCACAGCGTGTCATCTCAGATGAACGCATATTCGTTTGCCGCAGTTTTACGCCGGATGCCCTTCCTGACGCAACCCCTGTGCATTTTTTGTAGCCGTGGAGAGCATCTTACAGCACCTGGTATTCCCATGCAATCTCCTATCCAAGTACGAACCAGGGCCAAACCTGCTTAGCTTCCGAGATCTGACAAGATCGGGCATTCTCAGGGTAGCATGGCCGTAAGATAGCTAGCTATGCCTACAACCCTTAAAATTCCCAAGTGAGGAGGTCACTCCGAGGCGAGACCCTCACCCGGCTTCCAAACAAGAGGAACCTCTAGAGTCTGTTAATTTACAAGTGATTTGATTGCTAGCTCATCTCATTGTGGTGTGGAAAATGCTGCGATAACTGGATGCGAAATGAAAGGACCTGACTCATCGTGGTATTTTATTTGATTGGCACGCTCAAAATAAATGAAATAAAATTGGTTTTAAGAAGCCAGCATTGTCTGCCTTTTCAACGAATAGCATTATTTCCAAATGTCTACTAAACGATTGCCTGTGGGCACGTGAACAAACTGTGGGAAAGAAGCCCTGAGAGATACTGTACATGTACATTGTCTCTCTTGACTCACATAATCGGGAAAATTCCATAAAGAGGGTCCACTAATGCATCACTAATCCTGCAACACAATGACCCCAATCTCTTAAATCTGTCAATAGGGGATCTGATGGTCCAGATTAGAGCTGCTTCTACAATGATACCGATACTCTCAGTACTTAGGACTACTCATACTAAATTTATATGCTATGCTTCCCATGACTGGGATCGCTATAGATTGAATTGTTCATGAAAATTAAGTTTAATGATGCCTTAAAATTGCACTTGACCAAGATGAATCATTTCAAAACTTTTTCTTACCATTTATGTGACCTATAGCCATCATCCATCCATCCAAGTAAATAGTGCACTTGAGAACTCCACCTCGACTAACCACTATGCATCCCTTTAGCTTTGATATTCTTACGGTTTTTAGCAATGGTGAGTTTACGCCAAACATATTTCCATCCATTTTCTTAGCAGCTTACCCTCACAAGGGTCACGGGGAGGGCTGGAGCCTATCCCAGCTGTCAACGGGCATGAGGCGGGGTACGCCCTGAACTGGTTGCTAGCCAATCGCAGGGCATATAGAGACAAACACTCACAATCACACCCAGGCAATTTACAGTGTCCAATTAATGTGCATGTTTTTGGGATGTGGGAGGAAACCGGAGTGCCCACCCGGAGGAAAACCCACGCAGACACGGGAAAAACATGCAAACTCCACTCAGGCGGGACCGGGATTGAACCCGGGACCTCAGAAATGTGAGGCCACCGCTTTACCAGCAGCCGCCCGCCAAACATATTTGTAATCCGTTTTATCATTTTGGAATTATGGCCAAAAAGCATTGGGCAGTAACACATTTTCCGTGTTAGGGAGATTTTATTATTGTCTGGTGAAACCAAAGTCCAAATCCAGATACCAAACGGTTGGTTTGCCTTAACATATAAACTGATGCACTTTGATGGGAAGAAGCAAAGATTTGAACATTCTGAAATATAGAATAAAAGTATAACAGACCATAAACTTTATACTGTACATCATGACTGACTGCTCTCTCTTGTTCACCTGTATGATGTCATATAAAAGATACATGCATATTCGGAGGACTACATCTTCAGTCACACGTAATGATATAAACAATTGCAACAAAATAGAAATACAATCGTAAAAACTTTACAGTCATTTTTTTTCCTGTTGTGACGTTATTTTACATACTGAGTACGACTGCAGTCGTTCGCCTGTGTAATAGACCGTACAGCACTCAGCATCTAGACAAGCTTCGAACGACCGTGTATCCCCAAGAGACGTTTGAGTGGACAGTTTGATAACTTGCTCTTCGGGACTCTGTGGAGTATCAGGAAGCGCAGTCAATTCCGAAGGTGCGGGACACCACTTGATGTGTTTGCTTAGGCAAATGCCGCAAAGCTCCCACGGGACGTCAGTTTGAGAAGCACAGCTGTGAAGAATAAAAGGGGTGTCGCGGTTTATTGCGTAAAAGCCCTTGCGATGAGAATGTGGAGCACCTTGAATTGTTCCCTTCAGTCTCAACTGCTTCTCTGTGCTGCATTAAACCGGCTCGCTCCAGCCATTCCGCTGAATTATGACATCATCCTTAAAGCACATTCAAGAGTAATTAAATCATCAAATCCGACTGATTCATCGCGGAGCTTTAGCCGATAATCCGAATCATTCACGATGTGGCTTTCATGTGAATGACTCCGCTATTGAAAAGCTCTTAAAACGATGACTGGATGGAACCAAATTTCACATGTAACAAATACTGCACATGCATTTGTCATTTATTGGAAATCTCTCCAAGGAAGCATGCAATTCGTTTCTTCCAAAATAAAGGGAATCTGCATATAAAAGGCATAGTGATGTATCTACACGTAAAAGCTGCTGAATATACATTTGTTTTTTATTCTCGGGACAAGAAGGCTAAACAATCACCATTAAAAACAACAAAACTTTGCAAAGATTGCATTTGCATAACACGCTCTCATTTCCATAAATATAAGGTGGGGTGCTGACCGCTAAAATGAACATAACAAATGCTGCGTATTCTCTGACCGATTGCACAAAAGTCCGCAGGAGTTCTGAGGAGTCTAAAAACAAGGCTAAAGAAACAATAAATCCGCCAGAAATATTCTCTCCTATACTGCATCTGCTTTGATGTATTTGCAGCGCCTACACAAGTGTTTTGTTTTGTTTTTTTTTTGTAAGAGAAAGTTCTTGGGCTCGAATTCAAGAAATAGATAAAAGTTTTCATATTTACAAATCCTTATTACAAGTATAGTAAATATACACTCGTGATTGTCGTCTTTTCTTTCGTGCACTATTACTTTCTGACTTGCGTACCTTCCTCATATCACATATTTCATTTTAGTGTTCTATTGGTTAGCATGTCTGCGTCAGAATTGTGAGGTTCTGGGCATGTTCCCCCCTGAGCTTACAAGAGCTCCTCCAACATTTAAAAAAAAAAAATATATCCTGCACGTTACAGTAGGTCCACTGCCCCTAAATTGGCTTTCGGCGTGGATGTAAGTGGTTTTCTACACGTGGCTTGTGATTGACTGGGGTCGACCCAAACGGAAAGGGTATATAAAATGGATGGGTGCATTAATAGTGTACTTGCTTCTGTGGATTTGGTCTGGACAGCCCTAAAATTCACTGGGGCTCTCCAAGAGGTTTGACGATGGGCCACGGCATGTCAGGTAATGGCATTTGTGGGTCAGCAGGGGATGCTTGTTGCTGGAACTGGACCTGCTGCTGCTGGTTAGTCCAGTGAAAGTCCATACCGTTCTTTTTCAGCGCAGCCAAGTGCTTGATGTCCAGCGTGGTGAAGGTGGTGAACTGGACCTGGTTCCTCTTACTGGTGGGGGAGTGGAGAGGCTCGCTGCGGTGTGGCCTCGCCAACAGGGTGGCCGAACGGTTCGCCATCGGGTCGACAACCTTTCTGTGCAGCTGCTGCTGGGAGCCGGTTCTGTTGCGCCCCAAGGTGGCAGTTCTTTCAGGAATGCCGACGACAGCGTGGCCCACAGCGGGTAAAGGGCTGTCCGTGCTGCGTTGGCCTTTGGAGTCAGTTGAACGGCGGGTCAACGTTGACACTTGAGCTGGTGCACCTGGAGCCGGAAGGTGCTGATTGTTGCTCTCGAGCCACACCCAGTCATGCTTATGATCATTTGGATCCCCACTGGGTGTCGGCCCTGCTTGTACAGGGCTCTTGTGATTGCGAAAACAAAGTCTATATGAGGCGCAGTTAAGCAAAAATCCCAAGATAGCGATACACAAGACAGCCACTAAAGAATAAATGCCTATTTCCAAGTCGGACATGGACCGAAATGTCTGTATTAGGTCGCTCTCAATGAATTTGGGGGATTTGGCCTTAGGTGGTTCTTTCTTGGCTGAAACATCTGCTTTGGGGATGCCTTTGTTTGGGGGTGAATTTGGATTGTCGACCATATTTCCAAAGCCTCTGCTCTGTTCTCCTTTATCAAAAACTCCAGATTTAATATCAGTAGGTCCGGTAGTGTTTGGGGATCTGTCTACAATAATAGTGGAAGTAGGAGCGCCCATAAATTCAGAATTTTGTGTCGATTTGTTGGTTGATCCAGTCCAAGAAACGCGTGACTGAACAGCTGCGGTTAAGAACTTGGTCAAGGTGCTAGTTTCTGGTACAGTCCTTAAGACAGCTTTATCTGCATCTGTGACAAACCGCTGTGATGTCACTGTTGTTTTAACCTCTCCCGCAATTTCTGAAGTGCCCCCGTTATATCTATTTTTCTCTTTACCAAGTCCAATGTTTCCTTCAAAACTTTGACCAGCACCCTGGAACTTCATCCGGAGGAGCCCTGCGCCTACAACTAACTTGCTCTTCCTCTTCGACTTCTGGCATTCCTCGCAGATCCTCAGCTCCACCCTGACTAGGGCCACCTGACCTTGGCCTTCGCCTTGCGCCACAGCAAACGTGAACTGCGGAGTGCGGCGAATGGTAGCCACAGCCTCATCCGGGGTAGAGACTGTTAAGGAGTAGATACTGCCGTCGAAGATTGCCAGGGGGACGATGGCGCCGTCACTGAATTGGACCCAACAATTGACAGCAGCTTCCTGGGAATAAGAAAACAAAGAGTACGTCAGAACACTCCAACAATCAAGACTGATGGATCCAACGAGTTTATACCGCAGATGCTATTTAAGATTCACAAGTGAGCTGGAGCCTCTCCAATTTGTAGGTAAATCAGAATCATTAACCACTGCCAACGCAGGAGTAAAGTCATAATTACAGTAAATATGTCAAACACTTTGACGCCATAAATATTAAACAATCGTTGCCACAATAACTGAGCGTGCCGTCTTCTGCTATGTGGCGACGTATTCCTCTGCCAAAGCAATTGATTGCGGACCATTCATAATCTCAAAACGGCTGTCAAACTGTTGTGAGTCATCTGTACACCTTGAACTTGTCATCAATTAATATGATCAATTTGCCGGGCTGTCATTTTTATCGTAGGCCACATGGTATTCATAGTTTGATGTCGTAGTAGGTAGTGATGGATGAAAATCATATACAATTATAAGCATCATTATTACATATACACAATTGTCCCTCCATCATCTTTCACTTAGTTAAAGAGTAAAGTCATGAAAAATCAAAATTTGGTCTGGATTTTCTGACAAAAGGAAAATAAAAGATCACTTTCTTAACATAATGGCACGGTGGACTCAGCTGGAAAGCATTGGGCTCACAGTTCTGAGGTCCCGGGTTCGATCTCGGCCCCGCCGATGTGGAGCTGGCATGTTCTCCCCGTGCCTGCGTGGGTTTTCTCCGGGCACTGCGGTTTCCTCCCACATCCCAAAAACATGCAACATTAATTGGACACTCTAAATTGCCCCTAGGTGTGATTGTGAATGTGGCTGGTTGTCTCTATGTGCCCTGCGATTGGCTGGAAACCAGTTTAGGGTGTAGCCCGCCTCCTGCCCGTTGACAGCTGGGATGGGCTCCAGCACTCCCTGTGACCCTTGTGAGGATAAGTGGCAAAGAAAATGGATGGATGACTTTAATGATTGCCTATACAGGGAGTCCTTGGTCTACGGCTGAGATCTGTTCCTACTGTAGCGAATGAACTCGAATTTTGACTTAAGTCGGATTCCACCATTAAAAATGCCCCCCCCCCCCAAAAAAAAAAATCAAATACATTGAAATAATAATGCTTTATTTGCTTTGGTGAGCTACATTAAAATTATTGGGTAGGGCAGCGGGGTGTATCCTGTCCTCTCGTCTTTGAGTTTGCCCCAAGTGATTTTTCAGTTAACCTAAGTTCTTATTTTATTTATCTATCTATTTTGATGTGGAAGGCAACCGGTGTACTCACAGCAAACCCTGCGAGCCAGGATTTGAACCCAGAGCTTTTGAGTGTGAGGCGGAAATGCTGCCCAGATGCTGCTCAGTCCTTTCCCCTGTATACTAAATAGCCTATCTTCATGTCTTTACCACAACACGATAGGGAGTGCTAGAGCCCCATAAACTTGTGTAATTGCACCAAAGAGAATTGGCCTGCTCCACAAAATCTACAATAACTAGAGCAGAATCAGTCGGTCTGATTCCATCAACACACAACGGCCTATTTCCTATAGCTAATATGACCCATTGGGGAGCCACAGAAATAACCTATATTTTGGCTTTGAATACATTATGAAAATCGTTAACAGCGCTCCGTTGTAGACACAGTTGGCCGGTCATCTGTGCCTGTGCCGTGGTTTATCATCGACACGGCGTTTGACCGTCCGCACCAGCCGTAGTAAAGTGAACTGTCACTCCCGCGGCTATAGACTGCTTAATTGCCGCCCCGCACCCGACTCACGAGCCCGTTCGAAAATGGGCACGCGGCCACGGCTCGATGTGCGAGCGAGCTTTTAAACTGAAACCGCTGTGCCAGGAGCGGATGATTGCCGTGACTGTGAACATGACGCTTTCACATTCCGAGAGATAAAGGGAGAACATAAGAGCTTTGACATCCCCAAAGGACATCATCACCAGTCTACCCGCCGGTGCTTTACATTCATTTCTTGATTTTAGAGGACTTTAATAACAGTGTCGGAAAACCTGAATAATTCATGACAAGTTTATGGTAAAAGTGTTTGGGATGATACGTTCATAATTTGCCTGCTTGCTGTGCGGGAGGAACTCTAACCGGAGACGACTTAAATGATTATGGCTATTATTGAAAATGGGGTCATTTCTTTTCATTTTTTGCATTTGACTTGCGGATCTTGAAACGTTGGCCAGAGCTTAGCCATGACCTTCAGAGAACGTAAAACAGTAGTGCCTTGGTTAAAAAAAAAAAAAAAAATGAAAAAAATTAGGGTCTTATTGTGACTCCAGAAGTTTGATGGGTCCCGTGTAGGGCTGTGAAACAAAAATCGTTTGAGGCGACCAAAAAAATTCTTCAATGCAAAAAAAAAACATCTGCCTCTAGGCAATGATAATATGAACAAGAATAATAATTATAAAATCATATTTGCCCCACCTGGGCCCAATTAGCATCACATGGCAACATTTGGCCACCCTCCAATTTCAGTTCTGTTGTAAATGGACACGCTGTGAGACAAGTGATGAACATGATGTATGAGTGAGCAAATACAAGAGAATAGAGAGTTGGTTATACATCTATATTTTTTTATTAATTTCACCAAAGTCCCTCACATTGCGTTTTGGATTGTCTTCACTATTGTCATTTTTATCTTCAATCTGACATGTTTATTTATTTTGGCTTTATACGTTATATTTTCTTTATTTGCAAGGTCAGCTATTTTATTTTGAAAACCGGTGGAAGTGTAACGTGGGCACGTCTATGACTGCAAGAGTTATGTACCTAAGGCCGCGGTAACACTTATTTTCATAAGTTTTCATGTCAAATAGTTCCGAGTATTGTAGTTTGGTGACACGTTGTGAAAGTTGTAATTCACATACTGAATTGAGTTGTTGTATTTGAGCTCAGCGCACGTGCTAATCCACCGCTGCTGTAACTTTTATGCTAGGTGGCCTTTTGGAGGGCATGAAGCTCATACTCTTGATTTCATTTCATATGATGCAGGTATGTGCACAGTTGCTTGGGTTCAGAGATTATTAGAATTCATATTTAAAATGTATTGCTGACTAACACGTAAGTGTTCCTCTATGCACCAGAGCGCAACGCAGTGTAGCCAGGGTGTGCGGACTGCCCCCGGCTACATTAGCATTTGTTTTGTACCAAAAAAAAAAAAAAAAATGGTAACCGGTAGTGCTAATGCTAATCGGGAATGTTAACTGCTTACCAAAGGCTATTTTTACTGTCTCAAATCCTGGACAGAGTTTGTGCTTTGCACTCAATACAAACATATATAAATAAGTTTTTGAGGATTAAAAAAAAGTCCATCCCTCATAAAATGCCAACAAAATGCATGTTAGACATTTAAGCACCTGAAGCAGATGCCCTTTTACCCACTAATTACTGCGCTCCTTTCTTCTGCACCATCAAGAAAATCCAAATTTACCATATGAATAAGCTCAGGTTGCCATTTCTGATCTTCCCTGAACTGTCTCTTCCCTCACAACAGAAACTGAAATTGGTCAATTTTTATATATTGATAGATACAACCATGTATGCCACAATTCAGTTTGTTTTTAACTATAATTGTATATAATTGAATCTTTCAATTCACTTAATATCATATACTCCCTTGAAAAAAATTCAGTTGATGATTTTATTTGATAGAGCTGATAGAGCTGCCCTATAATTGGCTTTTTCCAGGGTATGTCCTGCCTCTTGTCTAAACTCAGCTGGGATAGGCTCCAGGGACCATGACCCTTGTGAAGGTAATCAAGCTAAATGAATCCTAAATAAAACGTTGAAAAAAGATGTAATAACTCTCGTGGCACATGTTCTCAAATCTCCACTTTTGAAAAAGAGCAAAATGATTCATTTACATCGATGAGTATTAACTGTGCGTGCAATGTTGGAAAATTCCTTTCGCTTAAGGAGGACCATGATCAGGTGTGCTTATGTAATCGTTTGAATTAATTCCAGAGACTTGCTTCCAATGTTTAGATAGAATTTGATTGAGTGAATAGAACTCTATGCACCCATTGATTTTCTGTACGGTTCTCTTCAGGGTCTCAGGGAAGGTGACTACTCTGTGGATTTTTCACTTGTCAATCACAGTAAAACCAGTCATCCACTCACATTTATGACCGAGTACATGTTTTTGGACAGTGGGTCAGAGTACCCCTAGACAGCCCACCCATGCACACATGGAAAAGCTGCAAGGTGGGATTCAAACCGAGATCAATTATATGGTTCAAGTATGAGAATTTTTCCAGCGTCTTGCCTGTTTGAGCTGCGTGATTGTCTCCCGAGTGGTTGCCATGGCAACAATGGCACTGTTGCTCAGTGGGCTGGGCTGCAGGGACAGCGAAAGTCCAGACACCAACTGGACCCCCAACTCCGTCACACTCACTTTATCATCAACCACTGTGACGGCCTTCTCGCCTAGGACTGATGATGTGAGTGGGGAGAGGACCTGCAGAAAGTACCATCTCTTTTAAAATTGTCTACGCAATGCGTCTTATGGCTAGGTTACATAAAATATATACGTCTCACCTGAACGGTGGTTGCGCCCACAGCGCGGCCCTGCAGTACCTCTCCATCCTTAACCCAGGCCACATCTGGGTTAGCCACTTTTAGAGAATAGCGCACTAGATTGGTCACGTCGACCTGTCGAACAATTCAGTTTGATTCCGTCAAAACGAGTAAAAAGCAACAGCAGTACAAGCAGTTTGACACGAAGATTTGGCACGTTTAGCTCATTCAGTGCTGTGGGCGTTTATAGTCATAAACTGGGATTCAATTGGTTACTTCCACCGATGAACATGTTCATCTTTTCATTTTTCCTTGGGCAGACAGTCTTGCTAACGTGTCTGAGTTGATGCCGTTGCATCGTTTAGGATTTAAGATCAGCACAGATTTTGAGTTGTAAATGATGGTTTTACAATTTGAGGCGTCACAAAAGCAAAAAAACAAAAAATATTGGTGTTGAAGTCAATCACGTAACATGTTCCTTTCACAAAAAGCTCGTTTCCTGTTCTTTAGGTGTCCTGTGGTTTTGGTGAAAACATTTTTTTTTCTAGAGAGGAAAAGGAGAGCCCACTCTTTCTGTTTATATGCTTGGTTCTAATATTGTCACCGATCACAATTATTCTCTGGGTCTTCAAAGATCCTGTTCAAATGCACTGAAATGGCTTGCAATATGGGGAACTGGCTGGCGGTGAATGAGTTAACATCCTCACTTACTGGGTTATCATTTAAAAGGGAGGTTTTCCAAAGCTACATTTCATGCCAAGAAGTGTCATGAGCGGGGCTTGGCCACTGCCAAGAGGGGCGTGGCCACGCCACTGCTCTGGTGCACCTGTCACCGCTCACAGCTGTTTCACATTGGGATTGTAATTAGACAGGCATTTAAATTGGCGTTTTTGCCATTTCGTTTAATTGAGTTAGTGAGTTGCATCCACCAACAGCAGGAATCTCCACCAACGAGAATAGTGTAGTGTTCAGCTATCCTCGTCACAGCGTTTCTATGCTACCACAGTTTAGTCCTGTCTTAGTTTATGTTTGATAGTCATAATCAAGTCCTAGTTCATGTTTCCTAGTTTGTCTCCTATTCATCAGACCTCGCTTCAGGTTTTTAGATCCTGCCTTTGCTTAGCGTTTTGTGCCTCTTCCTTCTCGGACTGCTAACACCGTGTCTGACCCTGTTCCTTGAATAAACCACGCCTAACATCATGCCCTCATCTCAGAGTCCTGCACTTGGGTCCAGCCCCGCACGATGGTCCGTGACAAGAAGCATTATTGCAACATAGACATAATTTATCAAATACAGTAGGCTATTACATATGGCAACTTATTTTCCTTGTATTAAGTACTGACACTTTATATGCACATACCTGCCAATCAGGACCCAGGAAATAATCAACAGGTTTTGCCCCAGTGAGCAAGTCTGGCAATGCATCTGAGTCAGCCTCAAACTGTGTAAGCACCCTGAGTGTGGAGTGCTGATATTGTAGCATGCAACCCCTGCCCTTCCGCATCTCCTCCTCCTCTTCACTATTCCAGGTGGGCCTGAAACACAGAAGCAGTCAACACTATCATAGATATGTTGATATAGTGCACGGTTACAGATACAATAACCTCTGCACAGTGCTAAACGCTATTGTCAGTCCATATCCTATACTATTTGTCCTCATTAGTGTTGCGAGTGAGCTGGATGCCGAACCCTGCTGGCATCAGGCGAGAGTACGCTCTTGACTGATCGCCAGCCAACTGCGGGGCAAATTTCGGCAAAACATTCACATTCCCATTTGCACCTTGTGACTTAAGAGTTTTCAATTAACCTAACATGCATGTTTTTAGAGTTAGTGCGGAAGCTGGAGTAGATGCAGAAAATGCACACGCTGCACGAGCAGACCTGAGCTTTTTCCATTGTCACTAGCCGTGGAAACATTCCAATTTCTGACCTGATTGTCCCTGCTGCCAAGTATTGAGCGGTTCAGGAAGTGAAAAAGCAAGCAAAATATTCAATTGTTACACTGTAGTAAGCAAACTGGTCATCAGACAACCGCCATCGTTCATATTGAGTGAAAAATAATGACTATACAGCAGTGGGCAAAAGTCCACTAACCTTTATCTTCAGGGCATATGGACTTCCTCTGCATCCTGGCTACTAATGCACCGCATGCACGTTTTCGTGATTGACTACTAACCAAATAAAGACTGGAGCTCAAACCACAACATAAACCAAACCAAACGAAAAAATGGGCTAAATAAACACGACTGGTCTGAGCTGATTTGTGCTATTCGCTGGATAGAAATAAATGGAATAAACACTGACGTTTAACTCTTACTGCATTAATTTGTACAATATGTAATTTAATTATTAGGATGCGGAGTCGGTCAGGGACTCGAGAGTGTGGGTTAAGCATGGTAGTAGAAGTGTCCAAGTAAAAATACACGCTTGAAGCAAACTGTTTGATCTCTGTGACAGGCCTGGGCCATGAAAATGAAGTGAATTTTGATGAAGTGGAAATGGATAAGAGTCCCAATCCGCACGGAAATGGGCCTTACTTTCGGTTGCTAGTGGTAATGGGCACTCTCCAGCCCTTGATTTGGTTGAGCTCGGGGTCGGCCACGTCGATACGCAGCGGCAGGCGGGGCATCCACACGCTCATCTCCAGTTGCGCGCTCAGGAAGCCGTAAGTGAAGTTGATCATCACTCGCCTCTTGCCTCTTGACTCCTTGCCCGTGACAAACACGTAGTCGCAGCGCTCGGACACCTGAACAAGAACAAATCAACTTTTTGAGAACTGAACATGCTCCATAAGGGAATGTTTCCATGAGGCTGACGTGAAAGAAATCTATCTAGCCTCATAGAATTACGTTCTTTCTCAGGTACCTTTCTAGCTCAGGTCCGACATCAATCGCATGTTCATCAGAATGAGGTAACACAAATTCTCACTTACTCCAAAATCTTGTAGAAAGGCCTCCCGAATCTCACATTATTAATTAATTGTCAGCGTTTCGTCTCAATACGGATATTTGACTTCTAAAACCCTCAACGGCAATGAATGTAGAAAAAAAGTGGTTTAAAATTATTTCCAGGTATCTAATTCCTAACTCTCAAGTCGTTGCCACACTACCCATACATCGGTCATATTTTTTATGCGATGACACACGATAACCCTTGCAACAATTAACCAAAAAGAAATTACAAGGGGACCTCCTTTGGAAAGGGGTAAGACGGATCACAAATCCCATGCAAAAACAAAACGGCATTTAAAAGAACATACCAAGAGTCCGACTTAAAATATGAATCGATGATTCAGAAGCTCCGCGCCCACTGTAAAGTTTAGGAACCAAGTAGTTACTAAAGCCATGAAACTTTTAACCTCTGCATTACGGATTGAAGTCAAGGCAGAATTTCCTGAACTTGCCCAAAAAGCACCCAAAGTCCTGCTCCCAACATCACGCCTTTTAGAGACGTTTTTTGCAGCGACAGCAGCGAAAACAAGACTTTATCGTTGACTCGATCTGGATTTAAGGAACACACTGCGTGTCACTCTGCCACATCACCGCCAGATGGGACAATCTAGTTGCTGGCAGACAAGCCAAGGGCTCACACAAATCTGGCATTATGTTGAGTTGTGGAATAATAATTAAAAGTCCTAATTGTAGTTGCTCTTGGCAATTGACTCTCTGTGTCCAGACCGGATGGCTCACTGGTTGCTTCCACATCTTGACTCAACTAATTTTCTCCCATTTTCACTTATGTATGTGTAATTTGCCAGTTGTCCCAATTCTTCGACACGGAACCAAAAAGATACCATTGTGTTCCTGAGCAGTAAAAGCCAAGTGTCAAGGGTACCATTGTGACAACTTATACACACTGTAAAGATACAGTCATGTATTTCTTTTAACGACAGACACGCTTGCCGATTGCCAAGTTTTTGTATATAATGTAAGAAGTCACACCGGAGTCTTGATTAAACTGTGACTGAATGTAAATCAGCGCCGTCTTACGACCGTACCTTTAGTGCCGTACTCTAGGTGGGGGCATTGCAGTCGCAGCCATTAAGCGCAATGAGGTGAGACACAGCAGTTGGTGTGTTTTATTTAAGATTGGAGGCCTATCTCCGCCGCCGCCTCACTTATCTTAACAAACCAGTGGCTCCACAGAGGTAATTGGGAGAGCACTAGACTGGAGAATAGGGTGTAGCGCCAGAAGAGAGGGAAGATAAAAGAGGCAGGTGGAATAAAAATGTGAGGAAACAGCAGAGGGAGGAATGACTTTCGGGGTAAGTCGACTTGAATCCCGGTGGAAATGCTGTGGAAGGGCACCCGTGAAGCCCTTTTCCCAAACACGCCAAATTACTTCCACCAGAAAAACCTCTGGTGCTCTTTGGTATTTTCTGATTTCCAATTTATTGGGTCCTGGAAGAGGAATTATAACACGTGACGCGGTGCACGGGTCCGCAGATGGGGAGCCCGGCAACGCGCTCTGCAGCCTTGCGCGAGTGACCTTAACCAATTACCTATCAGCTCATTGGACGTTTACAAAATCATCCCTGGATATTCTCTTTACGCCTGGTGAAGACAATCAAGCCCCGGGAGAAAAAAAAAAAAAAGAAATCTTAATGATTCTTAGCAGATGCTCACAAAATTGCACATGTGATTCAACCACCAAATGTCCCCAGTTGTTTAAAGGAAAGAAAAATGTAAAACATTTCATTTGCTCTTGATAGTGATACAAACTTAGCTTGAATTCTGCCTCAGTTGTACATTTTACTGCAAGGTACAGCAAGTACTGTACAGTATTTTTCCCTTCTCGTTGATATTATTTGATCTTTTTTTTGTGCTTCATTAAATATTGTGAGGAACTTGAACTCAGTGGGACTTTGGAGAAAAGCAATGTATAGGAAGTAGATGAAAGATGTTTCTTTTTATCACAGATTTTTCTGAGATCATGCGCACAGTACATCAGCCATGTTGACAAAGCCCGTAATGCGGACTCAAAAATTAGTTGGTTTGTCAATGCTTATCATTTTGTGCCGTTCTCTGCTAAATGCTCATCAATACACTTTTTTTGTGGCTGAAAAAAAAAACTGCAACTAAAGTATAGTTAATAAGCAAGCCAACAAGAATGAAAATGAATCACTGTATTCCAATCTTACCTCTGTGTTCACATTTGAGCTATTTTATGTTATTTTGTTTAATAACACTACAATAACAGCTACTGTGAGCGGATCCAGTATTTGCAACATGCTGTTTTCAATGTTGTTGGGGTTTTTTCGGGAGGGAGGGGTTGCTTTGCCTTTGTGTGTTTATTACTGAATGTGCTCCAAAGTGGCCCAAACAACGCAAATGTTGAAAGAACAAAAGCTCGACTGTATGTAAATCCTTTAAAAGGTATGCGCCTATAGAAAGTCTGGGGTTTCAGACTTTAACTTCATCCGATCATTGACGTCACGTCAAGTTGGGGTCACTGATCCCACTAAGCTTAAGAGCCCATTTAGGGGCACATTATTAACCGGACTATTATTAATATTGTAGCATTATAGAACGAGAAATCATTATGAACAATGTCCCCCTGTCTTTCACACTCCACCAGGATGATTCACTTTAATCACCGTTACTTTCACCAAGCCAACGGCAATAGGAGACCGTAAAGGTCTTCATTTTTCTGTCTCCCTCACTCTTTCTCTGCTCCCTCTTTCCTGGTAACGTGGAGCCATTATATAAAGGTCAACCCACTGTGCTTATGGACCGGGGCCCCCGACGACCACTTCGTAATGCCTCCTGTGTAGGAGGCTCGCCCAATAAGATTGGAACATGTTCTTGGTGAGTGTCATGGAGTCACACATGGCCAAAAATTCCGTTGAGAGTCAAGTACGCAGAACAACTCAATAAATAATACAGTGCACGGCGCAAGTCCAAAAGCCAAGGACTCATTTACATTTGACTGAGGCAAGCATTTAATGTATTTTGATAAGTTTATTCTGATTTGGTCAGTTCATGATGTGCTTGTTCTCTTGCTCCAGAGTCTATTTTATATGCTGCTGAACAAATTAAGGTGTTTCCCCCAATTAGCCTTGTTATGCTAATCAGTACTTAAAGATTTGCTATAGTCTACTGTTCACTTATTGGACTTTTCTCAAGATGCTAATCTCTAGACAGGCAAGCACATGCAAACCTGAGCTAAGTTTCATACCGAGAACTTTCAAAATTTTAGGCAGACTTCTTAACCGCTCAACCTAATTTTTGGGAAAAAATATGCCTTCAAAAGATTATGAAAGTCTGAAGATTGAGCCGCAATGGACCTTTCCGACTGGCTATCTTGAGCTCCGCCCCCTTAGCTACAGTTGCCATTTCCCACAAGCTTTACTGCTCACATCCAAAATGGCGACCAAACAGAACAGGTTTGAAGTCGATTCTCTATCCCGTATTCTAGATAATATTACGGTATGTTTTTTGCCAAATGTGTCAGACTTGTCCAAGAGTTCTACAGAGTGGTCTCAACTATTTCACGCAAGGATATGTACACAGAATTAAGATTTTGGACGGAGCAGGACGCAGTGTAAGAGTTACAGCGAAATATTGGCGATCGATGCAAAAAAGCTTGACGCCTCACAAACTTCATATTGAAATCCAACAGGATAAAATAGTGCAATCGTACTGCGCATGTAAAGCAGGGTGACATACAGCATTGTGTTTGTTGATATTGTTCACATTTAGTTGCACGTGCGGTCTTCCGCAATCCTCAATCTATCGTAAACACTTTGTCAACTGAGTTTTAGGCTTTTGAAAAGGAATCAACCGGCCCCCTTGCAACCTAGCAGGATATCTTTCATTGGAATTGCACATTCCCCAAGGGCATCTGAGGAGCATTTTCTTCTGAGGACCATTTTCTTCGGAACATTAACGTTTACAAGCGCACGCTACTGACAACCAGTATTGCTTGTGGGTCAACATGGCGGCAGGGTCTCGTTAAGACAATGCGGTTATCTGATTGGCTATTATTCCGCGAGTGATTAACAGGTCGGAAAGGTCCATTGCGCAAGACGACAGGTGTGACCTCAGCAAATTGCGCGAGTATGTTGGACAAATGTGTCGAACACAGTCCGGAAACATAATTGTCCTAGCTGCTACAATATGGCTGAAGCAACAATAACAAAATTTAATGTACACCAGAAAGTGATTGAAGGTTGACCATCAACAAAGAACAGATGTGTGTGCGACCTTTTATGTTCCATTGTAATTTTATAGACTTGGTGCTGTTGCATGTTTGTGTTATCATTTTAACACTGCAGTTAATCCACTTTTTGCATTTGCAAGATTCGTCGTGTTTTTTTTCTTGATGAAGGGAATCAATCTGACCTTTCAAAAAGACCATAATCAGCACATGGTATGTCGGTATAAAAAGCTTACATTTATGTAAGATGTTGTTTGAGAGCAAAAGCAGTGTTATATCCTTCAAAATG
This sequence comes from Syngnathoides biaculeatus, assembly GCF_019802595.1. Classification (NCBI taxonomy): domain Eukaryota; kingdom Metazoa; phylum Chordata; class Actinopteri; order Syngnathiformes; family Syngnathidae; genus Syngnathoides; species Syngnathoides biaculeatus. Next base: position 16,854,395 of record NC_084656.1, read on the forward strand.
ACATTTTCGTACTCTGCACATCCGTGGCGGGACACGAAGTTCCTGCGGATCCGGATTTTTGTGCAATCACAAGACTGGCTGCGTCTATTTGTCAATTTGGCTGACTGGCTTACACCCACCTGGGCGTTCCAACACAGCGACTGTGTGTCCACGGAGATGTGCATGGAAAGTATATCTTATCCCAAGCCAACTTTACATCGTCCACCCGTGGAGGTCATCTTGCACTTCCATATAAACATAATTTGCACGCTTTGACCTCCCGTACTCGAGCAAATCAATTTGTTTTTGGGAAAGATTTGGTCATCTACGCTTGAAAAACTTGGTCATCTACGCTTCAACATGGTCAATGACCGTCTGTGTGCTGAGATGACAGGAGTTGCTTTGATTAGAACGAGAATAGACGCCAAAATGTTTAACTTAGTTTATTCCCTTTACAGTCTGCACTGAGAAGTTTGAGTTTGAAAAAAAACTGAGAGTTGAGGACTGAAGATTACTCCAGTTTTGCTTACCTTGATCACCTCTTTTTCAGTGGCCCTGCAGCTGGTCAGACTGCTTACGTCGGTGATGGAGCCATTGGCCTCCACAGCCAAAGTTTTCACAGGTACTTTCAACGCTTTGCCTGTTAGCATGGCAGTATTCAAAATATCTGTGCTCTGGGCGGAGGGGAAAAAAAAATACAGAAGGTGGAATGCAGGTTAGCCAAATAGTTAGTATAATCATTTGATGAATAAGAATAATTACTGGGCTATGTGGCTGGGTGCACTACACAAGATCAACAAAGCTGCTTAACACAAGGTCAATCAATTTTCCCCAAAAAAAAAATTCCCCATCATTTGTAATGAGGTCACAGCAAGATATGAAAGGTTCGGGCAAAGCAGCAATAAGGAGTTATGACTAAAATCTCCAAGCTTTCAGTCAATGCAAAGAAACGGCATTATGCAGCCTTAGAAAGATGAGAATCCTGCCTTCGTAGACAGCTTGTAAGCAAAACCAAAAATTTTAATAGTATCATTAGAGCTGGGGCAGCATGCTTGTATGACGTTGCTCAGTGTTAATCAATACTGTTACTTCCAAAATGACAATTAAGGAAATTGGTTCAGAGGTTTTGTGTCATCTTAAATGAATAAATGGTGCTCAAAACATAACCTCATTGATAGATATACAGCAAATATTAGGTCCGAATGCGAAGCTGTGCTTTTGCTTTCGGCTTCCTCGTGGGCACAGACAGCGACGCGGTGGATTTGCGGATGGACTTGTTTTGGGGTTTAACTGCAGTGTCAAATCCCACTCACTCAATACCTCATGCTACTACACTGCAACCGTCGCGTTTCTCGAGTGAGAATTGACAAAACAGATTGCAGTCAATTGTGACCATGCAAATTCAAGGAGGGATATTTATTGAATAATGCACACAATGTAATTATGAGCTCTTCTGTAGCGGCATAAACTCTGGACAGAGTGGACATTACTAAGAAACATTGAGTAAATTGCTCATATTGATACATTGTATTTTTTGTCATATCGAGGTTAAGTATAAAATTGAACTAGAAGCAGAACTACCCAATGTCGTGTAGTTTGAAATTAAAATATTCATTACTCATCAACAAATCCAATGAGGTTTAATGACACAAGATGTCCTTTGATTCCCTGAAATCGAATGACTTTTCCTAAAATTTTCAAAAAGCTCTTTCAGGTCAAATTTGAACTGTGTCGACAAAAAAAGATTATAGATATACCATCCATCCAGCCATTTTCTTAGCCTCTTATCCTCACAAGGGTAGCTGAAGTGCTGGAGTCTAGCCCATCTATCTTTGGGCAGGGGGAGGGGTACAGGCTGAACTAGATGCCAGCCAATCGCAGGGCACGTAGAGTATGATATCATTTTATGACATCACTATTACATAAGAAACAATCAAAAAGATGGAATAGAAAATGAGGTGGGAATTCTTTTTTTTTTTTATGTCAGAGTCATCTAGTATAATGGAAAATATGAAGCTTGACTTCCGAGTTTTTACTTATGTGTAGATCGTATTTAGATGAAGATGGTGAAGATTTATCCAGGAGAGGTGTGTGCGCACCTGGATTACAAGCCTGTAGTAACACGCTGTTATCCACAGATCCACTTTTTCATCGCCAGTAATAATACCTAAACCTGATTACATTTTTAATCTTTTGACCCTTGCGTCACCTTCCACGCTGCGTGAAGTGTATCATTGCTTATCAGCAACTAGCCGCTTCTGCACCGTGTATTTCACCGTCATGAAAGTTGGATCTGGCTTTATTTCCCAACTTTAACTAGTCCTTCGTCATGGATTTACAGCTGCTTTCCAGTTAATAAGATTCCTGCCGTTTCAATTTATTTTCCACGCTGTGTCTAAGAAGCTAAGGCTGATCAGCGATTTTTTTCATTTTTTTTATTTTTCCCAGAGATGGTTTGTGGACCGCCGAAGTATCAGGCTGTGCTTGGCAGATGTTGCCCGCCTGCTTCACAATTTGAGCTTGGTCGGCTTGACAGCTGCTGACCGCAATTTTAAAAAAGACATGCTCTATTAGAGCCCATGACACTGACCCAAACATAAGCCAGTGGATCAGGACGAGGACAAAATCAGTAAAGCAATGTCGGCTCTGTCGGCGACGTGTCGTTTTGAGCGCTTCAGTACAAACTGCTGCGAGCTCATTTCCATATGTTGTATTGCAATTTCTGCCATGTCCGGTCGGATCCCCCTGTTTGTTTATTTTTATCCTCCATTGTGTGGAATGAAAACAACCTCAGAAAGCAATATTGTAATGTGTGTGTGTGGGGGGGGGGGGTGTTAAAAAAATGGGAAAAAAATAACTACCCACTCACACTCTTTATGTTCTTGCCGTCTTTGTTTGGAGTTGTGAACCAAGCACCAAGACTGAGCTGGAGTTGCTGGTCCCTCCACTGCTTTAAATCCTCCAACTTTCCAACTTGTGCACCCACTCACAGTAATTTCTTCTGAAAAGCACCCCCTTGACCATCTGTCTGCTTTTTGAAAGCCTCTTCGGCTACCCTTTCATTTCCACCACAATTCTACCTCTTTCCGCCCACCTGAGCAATCCCTTCGTCTCTCCAGAGATCAAAATCGCCAAAAAGCTTAAAGGCCACACTCTCCAAAAATAAAACCTTCCTTTTTTTTCTTTTTTTACTATTCTGTGTTTCATTGAAAAATGTTGTTCATTGCATTTATCACTGTCTTTATGGATTTTTCAGATTTATATATTTTTTTAATGGATTTTTTTTTTTTTTTTATTCAGTGTGCACCTGATGCAGTAGAATGCAGAATGATACAAAACATGCATGGATAGACCCTGTAAAGTAACATTTTGTTACACGTTATTAATTCACCTATCAATACAGGAATAGTAGCAGTAAACAGTAAAGCAGTTGCATATTGAGTACTTTTCCTCTCATCTTACAGTAGTAGGCTTTTATACTACTGCTAAAATTTTTCAAAGAATTTAAACTTGTTCTTTGATGCACGGTAAATTCATTCGAACCCCAAAAATTGGCAAACCTACAAATTTGTAACGGTAATGACCCATTTCAATGTTTCGTCACAAAATCTTTGAAAACACGTAATATCTCTGCAATTAACCCATCATTAAGATGATTGTCGCCTGCTTCAAGTGGTTGTTTATGTAAGCGAACATCTTGGGAGAGGCTAATCAATGAGAAGTTATCGACTATTGCAAAACAAGACCGGGGGCTAGTATCATTCAGAAAGAGAGAAAAAAAATCTAACACACGCCATCTAATGTTCATTTGAATAGAAAAAAACAAAGAAACGCAAGCATCAACGCAATCAATTAAGCATCTTAGTTAGAGGCTAATAAAAGAATATTACAAGGAGTCATAAAGCACTGGTAAATGTTACATTATTATATTATTGATTACCCCTCTATAAAATAACAACATACTACAGTCATTAACGCATTCATTAACATGGATATTTGACTTCATCAGTGAATGTTACAATTTCTCATTTCTCCTCCTCTTTTGAAATTGTGCACGTGATGGTTTTGACCCTTTCCTCCCCGTCCTTACAATTCATGCAACTGCATTTCCCATCATTCCTAAAGACCTACATACCCCACCCCCACCCTGAATCTCTTCTACAGCCGACGCCACAAGAGGCACAAATTCCCTAGACAGATGGCAATGATTGACATGTCACGATACCATTTCATGTAAGATTTTTAGCATTTCAAAATGCCACTCCGTGCAGCCTCATAAAACATAGCAATAATAAAAATACGTAGCAAAACCATGACTCTCTCTCGCTCTGCATCTGTTGACGAAAGGATAAAATAGGATAAGTTTTCTGTGTCCCCACAAGGTGGAAATAGTAAGAGTATACAGATAAAAGTCATCTCAGCTCACTTGTGACCCAAGTTTACCAGGTATTAAAATTAATACTACTACTTTCATTTTTGCTCGTTGAAAACAAAAAATATATATATATAATCTGCAGGTGCTGTGCAGTGAAATCGTGGAGGTTGCATACAACTTCATCCATCTAGCTTTCCACGCCAGATCTTTTTTATTCCGCGGAGAGTGTTATATGGGCCATGTACTGTAAAAGTGCCTGGCACAATGGCATGCGGATATTTCTTACCATGACCAGAGGAGCCAGTCCCACAAAGTCTCTCTGAGTAGTGTAGATCCGCATCTGGCCCACATCCCTGACGTTGCCCGGCTGGTCTAGTCTCCAGGAGATTGTGTGGGTCTCAACCAGGTCTGAGATGTCTTTTGGCACGAAGTCCAGTTGGAAAACTTCAAAAAGACCCCTGTTTTGTGGGAGTTAATATTAAAATTGTTTGTGTACAGTTGCGTTTCACATATTAGAATATTGCACATCTATTTCAGTGACTCAATTAAAAGAGTGCGACTTTTACTGCGGATATAATAAGTCTAAACACCCCTGAATCGGAGGTATTTTAAATGGCGGGAAGTGTTTGAGTGTGTTTGACTAAACTGAAAGACAAATGATTGTGTGCACTCTTGTAGAATCAAATTCTGTTCATCCGTTCTTGCAAAGATTACATAAAAACAACAACAAAAAGATCCAGTGAATTTCATGTTGTAGCTTTACAGTCATACTGGAAAAAGTTTTTTATTGATTTCTGTTGGTCTCATTTTTATGAGACCTCATCATCTTTTTTTATCCCCCCCAAAAATGGCATTTGAGCATTTTATATCAAGTCCATAACATATAGATAATCTTTTTTTACAAGACCAATTCGTTCCTTATCTCCATCTTCAAAATATTTTGGGCACTTCCTTGTGTAATAGTCTAAATTTTCATTTCGGAGAATATTTCTTAGCTATAATCATTGCAATTATTAGCTTTATAAACTCACTCATTAAATATTTCCCTCTGTTGTAAATTCATATAACATATGAGTTTCACTCTAGCTAAAAGAGTTTTCTATTATATTTTACTTTATTGAAATATGCTTGCATATCAGACTGTCAAAACTGAACAAATATATTTGTTATTGTGCTAATTAAAAAGCCAGGATGTAATTGTGCAATGTGGATTTTGAAAGGTGGTACTCATAATTATAATGACACATGCTACTTCATTATATTCATAGGACTGTTTGATCACATTAACTGGCAATCAACAACAACCTGGCATTAATATTACACACCACAGCCAGGATTGTCACATTTTTAATCTGTATTCATTTCAATGTTTCAAATCTGACTTTTTTTTTTTTTTTAGCAAAGTTCCTACAATATTATGCAGCAAGTTCGCCATAAAATTCGAGTTGTAAATTGGGGCACAAAAACCCCATGACCTCGTGGAACGAGAGCGTTGACATTGTTATTTTTGGGTTCACTCGGAAAAAAAAAAAGAAGCAAAAATAAAAATATTAGTTAGCTTCAAGCACTACTGTGCCACCGCTTCACAAGAGCCCACACACCTGAGACCCGTCTTGTTTTCCTCGACATTTAAAATGCAGGGGAAAACATCGGAAACGACGTTTGCACTCTTCTGTTTACTCGGTTGAGAGATGAGAAAATATTGAAAATAAAAGAAATGGAAATGACTGAAGGAAAAACAAACTTCGGAGCGAGCAAGAATGCCATTTAAAAAAAATCTTACTGCTGGGAATAAGGTGAGTGTGATAATCGATTATGTAGCGAGCTGGTCTAGCTGCTTTATGCCCAAAAAAGTAGGAATCGGGATGGGAACGCTGAAATTGAAACGTTCCTTGAACTAAAATTTAAGGTGACAAAAATTCTCTGCGTCTTCACAAATTAGCATTTTAGTGCAAGAAAGGACACCACGCTAATTTACAGTCATTTATTTTGCCACGAGACTTTCGCAATCTTCTTTTTGGGCCTCGGCTCCAGTTCCACTCCATTAAATTCAACACAAATCGAAGTGGAGGACCTCGAAAAGTTTTCTCTTCATCTCCTCGCTGACTTTGTTTGGCCTCTCCACAGTACAGTGTGTCATTATTGAGTTTTAGTCCGACACCTTCTTATTCCACTTTTTTGAACGCACGTCTGCCTCACAGTTCTGAGGTGCTCAGGTGTGAATCTCCACTTTGGGGTTCTTCAAGTGTGTAGTACATTAGCTTCTTTCCCGATTCCAAAAATACGCATGTTAGAATAAATTGCCCATAGGTGTGAGTGTGAGTGTCAGTGGTTGTTTGTCTTTGTGCAATGTGATTGGCTATCAACCAATTGGCGGTAAGACATTCATCCATCCATTTTCAATCACACTTGTCCTTATTAGGTGTGCTGGTCAACCGGAGCCCACCCAGGATGGCTTTGGGAGAGGGGTGGGATCCACCCTGGACCGGTAACCTAATCAATTGTAGAACACACACTGAGTCAGGTGCACTGACCTCGCTTCCGTGCTGCGTCTGCACAGACATTAAAATGTAACTCACATTTGTAACTGACTTGTAACATCTCTGCCAGCATGATGTGGAAAAATAACCCAAAAGTGTAAATCTCCTGGTGTTGATGGATGAGGTTAAACAAGTCAACATCTGTGACGGTTTAAGCAGCGCTCCAGTGAAATATGTTTGACAGGAGAGCTGCCCTTCTCCTCAGAGCTCCCCATTCATCACTAAAAACTACATCCATGTGTGCTAAGGCTTTTTAATATGGTTATATGTATTTTCTTCAGTAATTGAAACTGACTTAGGTAGAGCTCTATTTGTTGAAACTATTCAGATGGTCTATTTGTGATTTGGAAATATAAACATGGGGTTTTTGCCTCTTTTTCCTAGAAATCCCTCCCTTGGGGGGGATGTTAAACCCTTCGTCATATCACTTCAGTGTCAAGTGTGCGTGTGTGCGTGTGAAAGGATGGAAGGGGGGGTTGTCCTGCTGAGGCCAGTACACAGGACACAACTTGGAATATCTCCGCTTTCTAATCTCCCCTTCTGAACGTGCTAGCGCTTAAGCCTGGATAACGGAGTCGTGATTATGGACGATTACAGATAAGTGGGTCGGACGGGACGGCAGTCGGGCGGTGGATCTGGGTGGGCGGGAGGTTGCTGGGCAGAGATGGATGGTGGCGTGTGCCAGCGACGTGAAGCGTTCGGTGCTAATGTGAACATAGAGTTTGACTAAGATCCTCATTAACCATAAAGCTAATGAAATTGGAGGCACTTGAGCAGCACATTCTGAGGTATTTTAGACTCGGAACTGTGAGGGTAATCGCGCGATCATAATCACGCCATTGATTTGGAAGAGATGGTTTAATCGGTAATTACCTGTCGACGTGTGAACGATAAACAAACCCCGAGCCTCAAAACTGTGGGAGAAGTGCCAAACTGCAGGCCACATTTCTGCCACGATCCAGTCATCCATCCATCCATCTTCTTCCGCTTATTCAGGGTCGGGTCGAAGCCGAAGCAAGGAACCCGAAACCTCAGCCGCTTTGTCCTGCTCTTGAAAAGGCGGCAAATGTCACAACTGTTCGACAAAATAGACGCCTGACGAAAGCAAAGGCGGACGAAGAAGCAGGATAGAAAAAGAGATGCTGATAAAGAAAATATTGGCTCTGGGTGCACAAAATCCTTGAAATTGCCACAAGTGCATTATGACGATCGATAATAACGTCGATAAACACACGGCGCCTTGTGTTTGCTCGCATGTGCAATGTGACGTCATTCGTGTCTCTACGTGGATCCTTTCTGCACACATGATAAGTTGCACTTGTTTTTGCAACGTGAACTGTTCATTTCTGTAATATTTAAAAACAGCCAATCGTGCCGGGAAAACCTTTGAGAGTGGACACGGTCAGGCTAGGAAAGTTAATTTTGGGCTTCTCTTTACCCCTAAAAATCATTTGTCTGATCACAAGAAATCCGAAACCTCGTCTGGTTCCTTTTGATGCAGACGATAAACAGGTTTCCATGACTATCTCTGAGAGCACAGACACTCTGCTGTGGGAAACTCAATTCAGCAGCTTGTGTCACTGCAGATGATTTACTAATCCACCTGTCAATCTCCTTTTCTTTTATTCCCTCACCCATGAACAATATCCCAAGATACTTGAGCTCCTCCACTTTGGGCAGGATCTCTTCCTCGAACCCGGGAGGGTATGCCACCCTATTTCGACCAAGTGAGGTCAGGTTTAGAGATGCTGATTCTCATCTCGACTACTTCACACTTGGCTGCGAACCTTTCTGGCGAGAATGCAAGTTTGCAACTTGAAGAAGCGAACAGAATCATGTCATCTTTAAAAAGCAAAGACACCATGCTAATGCTACCAGACCAGACAGCCATAACTCCTCCGCTGGGCCTACAAATTCTATCCATAACAGTTATGAACAGAAACGATGGCAAAGGGACAGCCTTGGTAAAGTCTAACCCTCACCGGAAACTAATCTGACATACTGAGGCTGGTTGTACAGGGACGGAACAACCTGTAGGGGTTGTCATTCTGCACTGATGATAACCATAAAATCGTCATAGGAACAACGGAAGAAGCCGCCCGGCTGCTCAGTGAAACATGACCGTCCAATCATTTCAACTGAATCAATTCCATTCACGACTGCTTGTTACCAGGCGCATAGCAGGGACATGACAAATGGCACTTTTTACAGCGCAGTCAAATTTTTTTTTCCTCTTGAAATGTGTTTTTCTTAAGTCAAAGATGGTGTAGTGTTACATTCTGCCGACTTCAGGGCAGGTCTCATGGGTTTAGTCCCGTCTCGGTGAGAAAGTTGTGATTGTGAGGGGAAAATGGTTGTTGGTCTCTTAAAAGTATGTGCCCTGCGACTGACTGGAAGCCGGTCCAAATCGTTGTCTGCCTTTTGCCTAAACACAGCAGGGATAGACTGGGACAGGCTCCAGTTCCCCGCTACCCTGAACAGTATAAGCGCAATGGAAAATGGATGGATGTGCTCTTCTTTGTACAAACCCAGATTACTTCCAGTTGCACCAAAAAAAAAAAGACTGACAAAAGCTTCGTAATTCTTCCCCACTGTGTAGCTGTTAGGCATTTTCAATCATTACTAAATTTGGTTTATTTTCAATTTATTCTGTGGTCAACTTCTCTTTTGAAATTTTTGCCACTTTGTGATGTTGAATATTCAAATATATGAAAGAAACTAATACAAATGGTGTGCTGTTATTTTTTTCTCTTGAAATCACAATGTCATCTGAAGCTAACTGTCCAGTTTTTGTGACGTTGTAATCCAAATGTAGTGCACTCACCGCTTTGCTGTGACCGGAACCTTCCTCTGGCAAACAACAGAGACTGTGTTGGGGATGACGACTCTGCCGGGCTCCGCCTTGACGTCCCACACCATCGCGTCACTGGGCCGCACGGCGCTGAACGACAACCCTGGCTTGACTGTGGCCCTACGTTAACGCATACACCCACATTAAACACCGACTTAGAATTGGAAAATAGTCCCTCTCAGGTCTGACGGGACTCAATTTCTAAAAACAGTTTTGAAATCCAGAGCAGGACTTTGGCAATAAACACGGGCCTTCCTTTTGTCTTCATGTCAAACTGGTGCCGGTGGGATAAGACACACACAACTTAAGTCCCTTGAGAACTAAATACAAAATATTTCAAATCCATAGTGGGATTAATAACATGTATAATCAATGTTTTCCATCTTCTAATGAGCACTCCTGGCAATCTCCAGAACCCAATCCAGTCAAGCACCTTTGGGAAATCCGTAAATCTGCGAATCAATACAATCATCAATAACTAGCACGTGCTGTATATGTTCATATGAGAAATGTTTTTCTGAAGGCAGAATGATACCATGTGGAGGCCTCGATGCAAAGGAGAAAAGCCAAAATTTTAAAGGGTCTCGAGTTCATTCAGCATTCATCCTGGTATCTTTAACACGCCCAGTAAAAAGCGTAAATAGTGTTTGTTTTGCGTATTGTGTGATTTTTCACTCGCAAGTCATAGTAGTGGGAGATGCTTGCTAGTTAGATGACGGCTTTTACCAATTGTGTCACTGAGAAGTGCGAGGAGTTCCTCATTTGCAGACACAGACAGAGAAGCTTGACAATAATGAAATGAGACCGTGTGCAGCCACTCACATTTCTCAACGTCACTTGGCTAACTGCTTCGTCATACTGTTGTGCAACATCTCTCCGCTACCCTGCCGTATTATTGTTCATTTCTTTTTCAAATTTTGGGGTAGCATGCTGCTGTCACACTCTGTCAAAATAACGGTGATAAGTTCCCCAGCGCAGCGACATAAACAGTTTTCTCCTCGCCTTTGAGTCATGAGCGCGGCTGTCACAGTCTCATTTCTTTATCGTGGCACCTCACATGCCGAAAGGCGACGGTTTTGCTGACTAGCTATCATTTCATGCCTACAATAAAAGTGGTCCATGGTTTGGGTCCATGCAAGTTAAATATTTCATCCAAACAGATCCAAATTTATATTATAATTCAGGTGTGAAAAGATCTATTTGTTTCTTTTTCTTTTCATTTGTTCCTGGATTATTCGTGTCACGATAGGTTTCTGTAAAATCTTGTGCCCTACTATTGGATTGGATTGCAGCAGTTTCTTGTTTCACCACATCGAGCGGCAATCGGGCCTCTGTGTGGCAAGCGCAAATGGACTCGGCTTTCCAAAAACTGCAGTTAATCACAGCTAGCGTATTATCGAACAGGAGCGTGCGGTTACTTTTTCCGCATCGGGCCAGTTGGGTTTTATCAATCACGTTGAGCTGCATGTGGCAGGAAACCAACAAACAGATGAGTCGCAAGCTGCGGGCAGACTGAGAATTAGCATTAATTAGCATTCATTTCTGTTGGCCTCGGGAGAACGAGGAGTTAATCAGATTCAGGCGCATGATGCAGCGCTGACAACACCGATGATGACTCATGTGAATGGAAGCAACCGTCCCGAGGGGGTTCAACAGACACCTAAGTTGATTAAGCAATCAAGCTTTTGTCTGGCCCTTACATCACAACAGCCCCGGTGCATTATGGGACTAGATCACGGCACAGGCCTTTGAGCCAGAGCGATTTGGGAGACACGGACTAATTCCGTTCCAAAGTTAAAATGTGCGGAGTCACATGTCATTTGTCTCCGAAAACAAGCCGATGTCCTCACGGCGAGGATTCGTGGAAGCAGCTGCAGATCCTCCACGGGGAGTTGAGAGCAGCTCACATCGAGCTCCAGCACACCTGATGGAATCATTTGTGGGCGGGGGATGGGGGGGGTGCGACAAACATTTGTATTGCACTTCCATACTGTCACTTGATGGTGAAGGTAATCTTGCCAACAGTTGACAGTGACGTGACGTCTGTTTTTCCAAACCGTCCTTCAATTCACAATTTTTTTTTCTCACTGTCAAACATTTATTAAATCAACATACATTAACTGTCCACAGAAGGGTTTTATATATATATATATATATATATATATATATTTGTAACTGGCTGAAAGTGCACCATATTCTCATTTTCTGGAACACAAACCATTTGTGTTATACTGTGAGGCGGTGGTGGTTGGTGCGTGTGTGTGGGGAGGGAGGAGGGGGGATTAGATGTAGGTTCGGGAGGGGCTGCCCCCCTTTTTTTCTGTGGTCTTCAAACCAGTCTGGCTGGGCGGAGCTTGTAACCATTTATTTCACACAGCACATTTTTATTACTCACGCATTTACATCATATTCAGGGTCCATTGTGGGGCTGGCATGACGACGCTGATGCCAGGTCGTGGGACTTTATTTGGGGTGTGGGGGGATTATATTTCAAACATTATATTAAAACATGTTGTCAAAATTAAAAAAGCAACATTAAAATAGGGTGTTCTGACTAATAGACATGCAGAACACATCCATGCTAAAACACAAGAAATTAATCAAATGGTAATAAGCAGAACAGTCAATTAGTGGGGAGCTTGGTTCAAGGTCACTGTAAATTGACAGACAAAGTACAGAAAGTAAGCACTGAAATGGACCTACAAACATTGCCATCAGATCGATTTGTGGATCAATATGCACTGTGGGCCGTGGGGAAAAGCTGCAATATATGCAATATATACTACTGCTTTAATGTATCAAGCATACAGATCGCCTATCAATTAAAGATGACACATAACGTGTTCTTGAATGGTTTGAATCAGATGAGCACTATGAAGAAATGTCACATTTTTGGAATCTTAATGAGAGGTGGCGCAGTGACTCAGCATCTGTGAATCACCAAAGTTTTGCGACTTTTGTGACCCAAAACTTCTGACACTCTTTTAACTTTTCCAATGTGATGCCCCAAAGGTGTGTGAGGAGGGATATATAGCGAGCAAGCCTTTGCCACTGTTTTATTAGATTAAAATAATGGCTTGGAGTCTGCCTGTCTATTTGTCAACTGGAGCTCATGAAAAGTATTTTGAGTAAAAAAAAAAAAAAAAAGTATTTTTTTAAAGAAGGTAATATTTTCCCTGGATGTATTTTAGATGTGCTCTCTTCCATTTCTAATGTTTAATCATGTCTATTTGGAAAATAATACTAAAATAATCCTGATTTTAGTTGCCGTGAGTCAGTGCCATGCAGGCCCCCCAGCCATTTAACAGACTGCATTAAAGGGCCATGGAAATGTTCCCTCTATTTTTTTACGTGTCTGAGCAAATACACTAAGGCCGTGAGCACTTCCTTTGACCACTGTGAGCAACATCAGACGTACGCACTGTGGTCAATACGTGTCACAATGTGTTAAGAGCGGGGGGGGAGGGGTCAGGTAAACTAGGAAGTAGAGCGTGTGGCCTGGTGAGGCTTGTCAGCAGTTCATTGTGAGAGGCAGTGTACTGCTGTGAGTAAAAAAAAAAAAAAAAAAAAAATGGACAGACATCAGGCTGTTGTTCACTGCCCTGGATCTCTTTTCACCTGCACTGAGAGTGTGCGACAAGTGCGCAAATGCGCAGCTGAGAGGGAACATTGGCCATGGCCGCCCCCGGGTATTGGCAACACACATTATCTATTATAAGTCTTGTATAAACATTGCAAAATAAACCTCTGATAGCAGTTCCTCTAACATTTTAGGTCACTAGAATAGGTAAACTGGGATCACCATGCCAATGATAGAACTTGCAGGATTAGTCAAGGTGACAAAGTTAAAAAATATACACGGAGTGTGGTGGTGGAAGAGTTTACGGAAGGTGTCTGGTGTTCTATGTGACAGAAGAGTCTCCGCTAGGATGAAGGGCAAAGTGTATAAAACAGTGGTGAGGCCGACCATGATGTACGGATTAGAGACGGTGGCACTGAAGAAACAATAGGTAGCAGAACTGGAGGTTGCAGAAATGAAGATGTGGAGGTTCTCGTTCTGAGTGAACAGGTTGGATAGGATTACAAATGAGCTCATTAGAGGGACAGCCAAAGTTGGATGTTTTGGAGACAAGGTTAGAGAGAGCAGACCTGGATTGTTTGGACATGTCCAGAGGTGCGAGAGTGAGCATATTGGTAGAAAGGTGCTGAAGATGGAGCTGCCGCGCAAAAGAGTGAGAGCAAGAGCAAAGAAAAGGTTGATGGATGTCGTGAAGGAGGACATGAGCACAATGGGTGTTAGAGAGGAAGATGCATGAGATGGGCTTAGATGGAAAAAGATGACATGCTGTGGCGACCCCTAATCGGGACAAGCCGAAAAGGAAAAGAAGAAGTATGCAATGCAGCCTTTAGTGCCTAACAGGTGGCGATAAACATGCATGAAATCGCACATATAATGCGCAGAAAAATGCATCCACTTAATCCTCACAGTCGCCTCTAATCATCTCCACCCTGAAGGGTTAACTTCTTGATTCATTTTCAATCAGGGCCACAGATAATCTGGCCAAGTCCTGCTGGAGATGACTCGGTCTCGGGCCAAAGACATGAAGTAGAGCAGGGATTTCTTCCAGGACCTATCAATCACTTTGCCAAGATCCTCTGAGTGAGCCTTCAACTCAGACTCAAGAGCGGGACTTTGGGCCAATCTCATTCTGGATGTGGCACTAGGTCAAACGTACAAGGACTTGAAAGTGCCGACTCAAACAGAGGAACTTCATTTGTGCGGTAAGTAGGATTTTCGGGGATTTCAGGTGAGGATGATGAAAATCCCAAAAGGCAGATGTCGGCTCGGGAGGTTCAGTGTCTCCCCGTCCGATCATATTCAAGTCATTTACTGATGGCCGCCGAGCTTCATCAGGTCACTGGGTCAGTGTGTTTTTGTTGGGTCAGCCTGATCCAGGTCCCGGTCAGCGGGACAGATCCAAACGCACGTTTAACTTGGTTTCCCATGGATTAATACGCATATCTTCACATGTCTCTCCATTTTCCTGCAGATTATCTTCAGCGTTTTTGCAGCGTGATATCACGGATTAGATTTTATATATAGAAACATCTGATTGAAGAGAAAAAGCAGCAAGGCACGATGTGAAGCATTTTAATTAGAATTGCGCAAGTCTACTCAGTGATGCGCATCAGAAGAAAACTTTGAACAGATTGCACTCTGTGTTTTTATTCTATATTACCTTCCTTTTACCCAAAGGATCAGGAAAGATGTTTGTTTTCGTGCTCCATGAAACAAGATACATTATTCATAGAGTCAAATACCCAGAGAAATTGCTCGGATCTTAGCGGAATGTCGAATAGAAGAAAACCAGTGAATGAAAACCAGTGAATCATTTGCCAATTATGTCCCTACTTACGGAAGAGTGCTCTCCTGGACTGCCCCCACCCCACTAACTGAGACGTTAGACAGGATCAAACATGTCAGTAATTTATGAAGGCGGCGTAACTGGCAGGCAGCGGCAGGCGTGGTGGCACTCATGTCAAGCCCCATCAACGTTTAAAGGCCTTAAGTAAGCATTTAAATGCATGGAGCCGATCGCTCAGGATGATGCTCGCATCCGCCGTATCTCCTGGTGATTCAACCTGAGTTATTTTCTGCTGTCAGTGACAATCAGCTCTTATCTGGACAAAATAAAAAAAAAAACTATAGCATTCATGTCTGTTTTGATTGATATAGATTATTTAAGAAACTCAGCATTTTTTTTTACTCTGCATGTTTTGTTGCATGCATCAAACAATAATCAATTCATACATTTGTGGGCAAGGCAGAAATCAACCCTTATGTTTTTAAATCATTATAGACTAAGCAATTGTTGCTGTCTTTTGTTTTTTAGTATCAGTGCGTCGTTTGTTTTTATACCGCTTATCCTCAATGGCTGTGCACTTGAGCTGAATGTACAGTGCCGCGAAAAAGTATCTCCTTGAGTTCTTGTTTGGGGCTGCAAAATATTAGGATTGTGAGTATGAGACAGCCCTCAAGATTTTCTGTGGGCTTTTGCACCATGTCCTGGGGCTCCTAAAACCCCACAACACAAAAGAACGTCAAAACAAAACAAAAACAAAAGCTCAAATATACTCCTTACCTAAGTGTGAAACCCTCCAATGTAGAGGTACTTGCCAGGAAGACGTAAAAAGTCAGAATATCATCAGTTTTCAGGGGCTTGGAGGAAGTCTGGATGACCAAGACACCCCCTAATCTGAGCCGAGAAAAGGTTGGATTTCCAGGGGGAGTTTTAAGCAGGCTAACACTTCCTATTCTTCTCATGGGTGTTCCGGACTCTTCCTTGACCCCTGCTCTCCCAACTCCAACTCGTTGCAGGCTATCCTGTGGCGTACACCGGCCTGTCTGATCCATGCGACTTTGGAAGTAGACCTCCACGAGATTGCCCTGAAGCCCCTTTATGGCTTCGGGTCGCCCAGCCTCTTTGCTGGAGCTGCCGGATCGAGTGGACGAGCTAAACCAGGCCGGTTCGGGCTTTAGCTCCGCCACGCAGAACCTACCCGGAGACACCAGGCATGCCCCGCGGACCTCCCTAGTCCCCCAAAAGGCATAAGCTGTCACACAATGAGCTCCATCCGTCATCTTTTCCTGAGCACCATCACCTTTGCGTGGCATGTGGAAGAGGATCTTGACAGCTGGGGATGAGGATCGGACCTGGCGGCCTAAAATGAAAGAGACGATCCGACGCCCACTGAGGAGCAACTCCGGTGGAATGGGGGCATCCACACTGTGTGGACCATATGAGGCATTCAGAACTGGCTTTAGTGAACCTGGGCCTGGATCAGTGATGAGGAATGTCTGTGTGTGAACCTTCAGGCTAGAGTTCCCCAGAAGCCCAGAACTGTCCTGCCTCAGAACCACATGATCAACATTGAGGACTTGGAATCTGACTGCAGGATAAACAGGCAGTGGGGTAGACGACTCGATGCCTTTTGGAATCTGCTGGCTTTCAATATCTGTGGGAGGAGAAGAAAAGAAGTATGTAGTGGTACATTTGCCTTTCTTTAGTGCCGGTGGTTTTCTGTCACGTTATGTAGTCTGAGGCTGAGGGCTAACCAAAACAAGACCTAGTCATCCTTGCACCTGGAGTCAGCTGGGGTAGGCTCCAGGCTCCCACCATGAACAACATAAGCAGCGTAGAAATGGCTCGATGGCTTAACAATGAGCACAATACTCGAAAGAAAAAAAAAAAGTTTTGACACAAAATACGTTTTTGATGAGTTTTAAAACCAGGAGATAGTGTAAGTGTGAGGTGGGTGTCGGAATGATGGAGGCGGTCGCGTCATGCTGCACATCTGAGACTCAAAAGCAATGACAATACCTCATGTAATCCCTGCACTGGAAAGTGTGAAGAAAATAACACTCAAGATGGAAAAGTGAGACAAACAGGAAATCGGGTACCGTGACAGAAGTTGGAAACAGGAAATTCGGCGAAACTTTGGCCTGAATGTGATGTAAAAATATAAAGGACAATAAAACAGTAAAAGGGGGCTGACAGCTCACTTAGCGGAATCAATTTCATTTTAACGAGAAACAAGGATGCTCTCTTTTCAAGTCGGACTTCTTTGAGGAAATTACTTTATTCTTTATTCCAGCATCCCTCAAGATATACTTTTTTTTACTATTTATCATTTTTCAAAATAACAACAACAAAAGCATTCTACAGTGGGGTACTTTATGAAATGTAATCAAATGTAAAGAACGGCAATTGAATGGTATGCGGTTGAATGGTCGTGTGCACCTTGGCCACCAGGAGGAAGTATAAAACACGGACATACGTAGTACTACACGTGAAATTTATTGCTCAAACAAATGAGACTACCGGTAATAATTAAGTTTTGATGCGCAGGGGAAAGAATGCCTGCTTGTGATTGCAACATTTGTGTAGGTTTATAGCGACCGCAACATTTGTTTTCCCATCTATGGTGTTTTGCATTATGTTAATGTGGCATTATTATTTTTTTATGCACAATGTGTAAATCACTTTTTGTTTAGCTTTGTTTAGGTGTCAACTTAAACTGGAAGTGGCAATAAACAATTTGAAGCAAGCTTTTGGCCTCGTTTTCTTTTGAAAGAATTGTTCACTGTCACAAAGCTAACACTGCATCAGGGATCTGCTCTGAGCCCCTTCCTGTTTGCGGTAGTAGTGGATGGGCTGACAGATGAGGTTAGACTGGATTCCCCTTGGACCATGATGTTCGCAGATGATATTGTGATCTGCAGTGAAAGCAGGGAGCAGGCGGAGGAACAATTAGAAAGACGGAGGCACGTACTGGAAAAGAGAGGAACGAAGATTAGCCGAAGTAAAACAGAATATATGTGCATGACTGAGGGGGGGCGTGGGGAGGAAAAGTGAAGCTCGAGGGAGACGAGATAGCGAGGGTGGACGACTTCAAATATTTGGGGTCAACAATGCAGTGTGGCAAGGAAGTGAAGAAACGGGTCCAAGCGGGGTGGAACAGTTGGCGGAAGGTGTCTGGTGTTCTATGTGACAGAAGAGTCTCCATTAGGATGAAGGGCAAAGTTTATGCTATGATGTACGAAATTAGAGACGGTGGCACTGAAGAAACAACAGGAAGCAGAACTGGAGGTAGCAGAAATGAAGATGCTGAGGTTCTTGTTTGGTGTGAGCAGGTTGGATAGGATTAGAAATGAGCTCATGAGAGGGACAGACAAAGTTGGATGTTTTGGAGACAAGGTGAGAGAGAGCAGACTGGTTTGGAGAGTGAGCATATTGGTAGAAGGGTGCTGAGGATGAAGCTGCCAGGCAAAAGAGTGAGAGGAAGACCAAAGAAACGGTTGATGGATGTTGTGAGGGAGGACATGAGGACAGTGGGTGTTGGAGAAGAGGATGCACGAGATAGGCTTAGATGGAAAAAGATGACACGCTGTGGCGACCCCTAACGGGACAAGCCGAAAGGAAAAGAAGAAGACAAAGCTAACACTCGAAGCTCTCAAATGAAGGGGAAAAAAATCTGATGAGGTACATCTTGCATCGTGACTAAAATAAAATAAAATAAAGTTGTAAGACAAGGGTCCAGTGTATAAACACATAGATAAGCTTAGGCAATCTCTAAATGGAGATTTTGGCATAATGCTGGTATCGCAGCGAAGAGCATGCTGTGCTGCAATTTCACAAAGTCCTTTTTTTTCGGTTGTCTTCTTAAAAGAGCGAGAAATTGATGTATTGCCCCGGTCCTCTAAATGCACAACACTTTCATTTAAAGGAGAAAGCCATTAGCCCTTTATTGAACAAGGAAGCATATTTGCTACCTTTGCACGCTACATGGGTCGATAAATGATTACTAATAAAGTATGCCAAATAGCTGTGTAAATGCACATAAAATACCCCTATATACGACTTACCCTTTGTTACGGCGGCGAGCACAGCAAGTATCACCACTGGAGACATGAAACGGAGGAGAAAGTTGAGCATCTTGTCAAGGGAATCCCTGTCATGCAGCAGTAGTAAAGAAAAAACAATTATAATAAAGAAAGCTATTTATATATACTTGTAGTTTCCTTCCATTGTAAAAAAAAATAATAATAAAAAGTTAATCCACAAAAAACATTTTCTTGCCAAATGGCGGGTAACGAAAAAGAAAATGTGGCGCAGAGAATATAGGTTGCGCGACCCCGGTTGGCACAGCAGGACGGCGCCAGGCAGGACTATTCCCATGGCCGAAATCAGTAAACATGTGCAGCGTGTCAGATTAACGGCGACCACGTGGGTGGAGGAAGAGCTGCGAGCAAATTAAATGCACACGAGGTCAAGGGGATCAGTGGTTTCTCTGTGAGTCACTTTAAATTTGATCAAACAAATGATGAACACGATGCCGCGCCAAAGGTTGCATTTGCATTGCGCCGTTATTGCTTTGACCCTTTTATTACTGTTTTATGACTGTGTTATTACGTTACTCACACATTATCCCGTCAAATAAAACTGGAACGGCCCCCAGGAGGGTGTAGATCTTCCCCACGGTCTGTTAATTATTATGTTTGCCATCCAGATGAATGCGGTGTGCACTTCATTATGCGCTGCAAAGTTTGGTGGTTATTTTGTCATCACAAACAGAAGTGCTTCCTTTTTACTAAGTTCAAAGCTTTCCTTTATTTGTTCAGCCATTGACGCTCTTCCATGTAATATAGATCATTGTAATATAGACATAACTTTGATGGTTTTGTTTTTTTTTTTTTTTTTTTTGCCAGATGTCATCCACAGATCCTCACGGCGCAGCGGCGGCGTCGCACGGGATCATGTCTGATGCCGCGGGATGGAGCAGATGGGTGCAGGTACAAGCTTAAGCCTCCATGATATGACAGCACACATTTGCCAGCGATTGCAAATGGAAAAAAAAAATACAATACTTAAGTCGTGTGACGCAATTTTCTTAGTGTTCTGCTGAGTATCCCCGAAATACTGCATGTGGACAAAAGTTAGAGTTTGCCTTAGCATTACTAACAAGCAAACAATACACATATGAACAAAATTCAAGGACCTTTTAGTGATCATCAACATGAACTCAGACAGTTACAAAAAATGTTCAAAGTCAATTATGTTGTGTAATATTGGTTCATGCGGTTATGCAAGGGACATAAACATACATTTACACATAAAGAATCCTCAATATACTTTAAAATAAATGTGTTTTGCATTTTTGTAGTGGCTAGATCTTTGTGATCCTTCTATTTCATCATTGGTCATTCTTAAAAAAAAAAAAAGTCACATATACCCCGCCCCTGGTCAATTGCGAGAGGCTGGATGCTTGAGAAGTACATCTTGGGGTAAAAAAAAAAAGTCAGGGCACCCCTGCACTAGACGTATAATGTAACAATGGTCACAGGCATATATATTCCTTATCCTCTGTGAAGAACGACTAATATTAGTACAGGTTACTGAAAAGCTGAGGCCATTTTTGTTGTTTTTAGGGGTGAAACACTTGTCAATTTTTGTCAATCATCCGCGGGGTCTTTTGCTCCACTGAAAATCAGTTAAGATGTACAGTGCGTTTGCCGTCTTTGCTGGAAGCAAAGAATTATCCAAAATGTTACGGCTGCCCCAAAAAGCGTTCTAGAACTTCATCCTTCATTCCCTCATGAGCGCCAACTGCAGCCTGTCGCACCTGCTTCAGGGACACTTTTATAACAAGTCGCCAGGAGCCAATGCAGATTTTATTTTGTAAATAAAGACTTCTCTGTCACACTGCAGAGGCTGGTGGCAAATACATAGTGTGTATGTGCCAGAACCGTTCCAAGGACTCCAGAAGTTCGAAAAGTGAAAGCAGTCTATTGAAATGTTTGCTCGCTGCGCTGCTTCACTTCATACAATCGAGTGTCATTGTCAAAAATCCTGCTCAGTCACTCCCAGTCAGCCGAGCAAACAAACAAGTTATTTTTCACCTGTTGATGAGTCCCTTTTCTCATCCTTGAAGTTCACTTAACTTGCGTGATGGCCGCACATTGCCGTGGTGGGCCTTACCTGAGTTAACCCGTTTCTTAATGCCATCACTCGCATGATGCAGTTATGATTTTTGTATATTTAAAGGTCAAGTGTCATTCCTATAAGCATTGTAAAATAGATATTGAAATGAAAAATACATATAACATTATTCACTTCCATGTCTGTACGAAAAAATAAATCTGAGCGGAGAGCACGTCATCCATGTGCAAAGTTGCGGAAGTGTCATTCAACATCCAAGTGGTCGCCATATTGGCTGCATCTCCTGCCCGTGATGTCACCCCGGACATTCGCCATTGAAAACACACTTTGCCACCTACTTTGGGACACGGAAGCTCTTTTCAAAGAACAGAACATCTCACAACCGAGTGAAGTTACCGGGCCGATAAAACCCTATTGTTTCAAGCCATATTTAGATGATATGCGGATCACGGCCAAACCACCTCCAACGTCACTTTCTGAGTTTTGTCGAAGACGAATCCCTCGAGAGGTTTTTCATGGCGGGAGTTACAAAAAGCCATATACATCAAAATCATGTTTTGTGGTGAAAAAATGGATGGGTCCATACCAGTTGCCATTTTTTCATTAATAACGTACTAAAAATCATCCATTTCATGACACTTGACCTTTAATGTTTACGTGTCTGAGTATCTCCACATGGCTTCTACGGCACCGGCCCTCAAGTTACATGTCAGGCTGGACAGTGAATATAAATATGTACTACTGTACAGATGTAGTGTAAGTAAAGGAAGCGGATTTATATGTTTTGTTCTGATACACTTTGGTTTATTTTCATTTTTAGCATCTGAAAAGAAACTGAACAAGAAGAAAGCAAATAATAGGTGTCAAAAGTAATAAATCAACAAATTTTGCAATTAATCTAATATACCCATCTTCAACCAAACATGCAGCATCCATGCTGTAATATTGTACATTATAACAAATATATCAATGTTACATACTGTAAAATTGTGGTTAAATTCAAAAGCACCCAGCAACGAAAACAAACTTGTTGTGCAGGCCCTCATTTTTTATTCCACCGTAATTTCCCAATATGCAGAATCTGCAAAGTTCTTTGGCCATTCATCATCAAACCAGAGATGAATACAGCGGGAGGAGCAAATTAAAGACCCAAAGCAAAACACAAAGTTAAGCAAAATCTAAAGTTTTGTGGATTTTGTTTTTTTTTTAAGATAAAGAAAAGTTACTATTAACTGCATACAAGGTTCGGCAAATAAACTCTGAAAGTGAACAGTACAACTTTCCAACTGCAGTGCTTCGCAAAATACATACTTGTAGGAGTCATTACATTTCTTTTCTTTTGTTAATTTTTTTTTGTTGACACAGTTCCCTCTGCCTGTCCCCTTCTACACCTTACAAATTCCATCCCATACTTGCCGGCCGCAAGGGTCGCCACAAGAAAATGATCCATTTGTATAAACAGTCATATTCCCCGCAGAAAGGTTCCGTTATATCCACAGAGGAGCTTTTCACCTTCGATCTGACACCGGCAACTGTGACCGGCCCGGCGACAGTCCAGTTCACAGACGGGTCATCGTATGATTAACCACTCTATTAACCTTTACTGACAGTAATCCAGCTGCGAAATGACAATTGAACTTAGCGGGGCGCTATCATCATTATTTACGGAGAGCAACAACAAACAAGGGTCTGCTGGCTCATCCTGTTCGTTCTCGCCAAACTAGAGAATGAAACAAGATGTCTGCTCACGTTCACGCTCGCCCAGCTAAATGAGGCAAGCACGGATGGATTTGTGTTTCCTGTTTTATTGAAAACATCTTAAATAACCTTCAAAATATAGTTACATGGTCAAACAAGTACAACGTTCAAATAAAGAAATTGTGAAGCCCCCACCCCCCCACAAAAAATATATTATTTTAATAATTTGACTCCATCTTTAAGGCTCCTGTATTGTTCCATGAAAAAAAGCTCTTCATGGGAAAAAAAAAACTCCAGTGTATTAAACCTCAAAATATTATTATTATGAATATTGTTATTGTTGTTTTAAGAATGGTTTAAGCATGAAATGCCCGTTAGACTACATCATAACGTGAATTGAAAATCATCTCATCGGCATGTTGTTTTTATTTTACCTCAATTTTGAGTTATGTCATATGTTTATTGTATTATTATTACTACTAAAAATACATAAACCTGGAGAAAAGCAAAGTAAAAATACTTCTAACCTTAAATCATATTTATTCATCCACCCATTTTCTTTTGCCGCTTATCCTCACGAGGGTCGTGGCGTTAGGCTTTAGCGTTACCAGCTGATCAACCGTGCCGCCCGCATATTCATGGGTATAATAATAATTATGATTCTTGCTATTAATACATACACTTGGGTGCCACGGTGGGTCACCTGGAAAGCGTTGGCCTCGCAGTTCTGAGGTCCAGGGTTCCATCCCGGATCCACCTGTGTGGAGTTTGCATGTTCTCCCCGTGCCTGCGTGGGTTTTCTCCGGGTGGGCACTCCGGTTTCCTACCACATCCCAAAAACATGCAATTAATTGGACACTCTAAATTGCCCGTAGGTGCGATTGTGAGTGCGGCCGTTGTTTGTCTCTGAGTGCGCTGCGATTGGCTGGCACCCGCCTCCTGCCCGTTGACAGCTGGGATAGGCTCCAGCCCTCCCCGCGACCCTTGTGAGGATAAGCGGCAAAGAAAATGGATGGATGCATACACCTGAAGAAAAGCAAGAGAAAAAAACACATTATTCTGTATACCCCTAAACCATTGGCCCATGAAAATAAGGATTAGCACGCGCAAATGTGTCGTGAGCGTGTGTCTTTGTACGTATATGCAGGGTGCTGGCAAGTTGTCAAGATGGCGTCTGCTTTCCAATAGCTGGAATAAAACAATGTAACGAATGTGTAGGCTTTCGCTGCACTACGAGGTCAAAATCATGCGCGCGGCAGGCACAGAATGCAAGAAAAGGCAGCGGAAGGAGGACACGGGTCAGCAGTGGCCCAAAAGGTTATTTTTACCCCGGGGCCTTTAAAATGCGATATATGCGTCGGGAGGGAGCCGAAACATACATTATGCAAGCAAACAGTCATTAAAATGTGCAAAGTAAGTGCGGCGTTTAGGGCTGCTGCTCGGCCACATAACATCACTTTTAATGCGAGGCTGTGTCACTTGAGCTTCACAGCGTCAAGCCCACAAATAAGTCCAACTTCCAAGAGAGCGATCACATTGGGCGAAGGTCTCCCGCCATAACCAAATCCAATTAAATGACAGTTGCCGCGATAAGCCGAACCCGCCGTTTCAACGGCAATCTGCCCCTTTTATGAAATATTCGCAAAGGGCACGGGAAAAAGATGGATGTCTCCTATCCTGGTGGGCTAGCTGGCAGGTGAGTGATGGAGCTGGCAAGACATTTTAACTTGACCCTCAGGGGACGGGGGATGTGGGAGGGTGGGAAATGGGGCGGGGAGCAGGTAAGAGGATGAAATGGACTGAACCCACAACACACAAGAAAACGGGCGCTTGAGTCCAAAAATCCCAACAAGGTTCAAGGTAACAATAAATAACGTTTCACTCAGTAAGCTGCAGTATTATTGGACATATTTCCAAAGCTATGTGCCTGTGGCTGTTGTTATGCTGTGTCCTGTAAAAATATCCCTCACTCGTTGAGACACTGGCGCTGTTCGTTCGCCCATCTGTGGCATTTTGCATCGCTTGCTAGCATTGAGCTAAATGGCTCATACCTCGAGTCACTTGTATCTCAAGGTACCACTATATGAATATATTTATCACCAGTGTTGTTGTTTTTTTTCCAGGTGCTTGATCAAATATGAATAAACCAAGCGCGACGGAACGAAGCCGCATCGAGGACCCCGAGCGTCCGCGCGAGTCACGCCACGGCCTCTCCGCTCGGCATCTCAACTGGTGTCCACTCGCCGTAAGACAAACTCAAGAGTTGATAAAATAATTGCTTGACACGCCGCGGTTCAACACGAACTCGTGAGCACGCCGCGGTGGGTCAGGCGTGGGGGAGGGTTGACCTGAAGTCGAAGGCAACTCACCTTGTTGTAGTTCTGTGTCGCGGTCTTGTCATTGTAAAGTACTGCACGAGAAAGTGAAGAAAAAACTCCTCTGGTGGTTTTTGAATCAGAGATACAGAATTCAGCCAGGCGGTGAGCAAGATGGGGGTGGTGATACATATTAAACACGTTTATGCCATTATTCAACACTTTTCAATCAGTCCTAATTGTAAGAGACATGGACAAGATGTCATTTTTGCGACTTTTTTGTGTTAATTGGGAGTTGTGCGGCAAGATTTTTGCAATATTCAATAATGGTTGCCAGTCTTGAAGTATGTGAAAATGCGGGGTGTAGTGCCATCAGGTGGTGAGATTGCAAACTGCAATCTTTTGAAGGATAGAAACTGATATATTTGTTGTTTATTCAGTGTAAAAAAAAAAAAAAAAAAAAAACTTGTTCAGTTTCTGGTCATTTCTCCATGAAGGAGCAGCCCGGTAACATCTGGGGAGGAGAACCTATAAAAATTATTGTGAAATATTTCCATAGGCACTTACTTAGGAGACATTATGGATTCACCATTTAAAACAGCTCCTAGAGGCCCTGAGAACATGTCAATAGATTGTTTGCTTCAAAGTACACAAAGAATCTACAATTATAGTTCATTTTACAAACTCTATTTCTTGTCATGCCAAAACTACGCTCTTTTAGTTTGCATGTTCTCCCCGTGCCTGCGTGGGTTTTCTCCGGGTGGGCACTCCGCTTTCCTCCCACCTCCCAAAAACATGCAACATTAATTGGACTCTGTAAATTGCCCCTAGGTGCGATTGTGAGTGCGACTGTTGTTTGTCTCTATGTGTTCTGCGATTGGCCGGCGACCAGTTCAGGGTGTACCCCGCCTCCTGCCCGTTGACAGCTGGGATAGGCACCAGCACTCCCGTGACCCTTGTGAGGATAAGCGGCTAAGAAAATGTTTGGATGGATGCGAATACCCATAAAGCCAATGCGGATGGGATTTTCCTTCGTAAAGGAAAATGGCGGATTACACTAGCGCATGCATAAATTTTTCATCAAACACAAAAACCCCCACGGTGTCAACAATTTTCTGTGCTTCCAACATAACTCGATGCAGCTCTGCTTACCTTACCTCACTATGCCCCCCCCCCCACACACACACACACTTTTGTCGTACCCTGTCAAGACTTTCTATGAATAAGACATGAAGATCCGAATGATGGTCCCCAGCGTGAGGGAGAGTCAAAGTTAGTGTGGGGGGGGGGGGTCGGGGGAGCGGGGGGGGGGGTTAACATAATGTTGCTTGTCCTGTCCGACATCTAATTTTCTAATCCATATTTAACTGTATACTATCCATCCATCCATTTTCCGAGCCGCTTATCCTCACAAGGATCACGGGAATGCTGGAGCCTATCCCAGCTGTCAGTGGGCAGGAGGCGGGGTACACCCTGAACTGGTTGTCATTCAATCGCAGGGCACATGGAGACAAACAGCCGCACTCACAATCACACCTTGGGGCAATTTAGAGTGTCCGATTAATGTTGCATATTTTTTGGGATGTGGGAGGAAACCGGAGTGCCTGGAGAAAACTCACGCAGGGACTGGGAGAACATACAAACTCCACACGGACGGGTTGGGGATTGAACCCGGGACCTCAGCACTGTGAAGCCAACGCTTTACCAGCTGACCCACCGTGCCGCCTGTATACTAAAACGCACAAAAGATTAAGACTTTATTCACCGACCACACTTTTCTAGAAAATAGTCACTTTTTCTCTCTGGTATGTTTAATACGAGTTGTGGGCGGCGAGTGGGAGATGCCGGGGAATAAATACGGTACACTTCATTAAATATTCAACTCCCCATC
Source organism: Syngnathoides biaculeatus (assembly GCF_019802595.1). Taxonomy (NCBI): domain Eukaryota; kingdom Metazoa; phylum Chordata; class Actinopteri; order Syngnathiformes; family Syngnathidae; genus Syngnathoides; species Syngnathoides biaculeatus. The sequence continues at coordinate 16,881,545 of NC_084656.1, forward strand.
ATATTTCTACATAAACCACATGCAGCTCATACAAATAAATCCAAACATTTTACAAAATATCAAATTTATTTTGGTTATAAAACTCCGATATAACCCCACCCCCCACCCCCACATGCACACCTGCACAATCCCCATAAATAGTGGCCAGTAATTTCTTTTTTTTTTTTTCCCCCATAACTTTGATTCACAAAGATAGCACATACGGTGGACTCCACATCTGATTCCAAAAAACACTATGAGGATGTTTGCGATTTTTTTTTTTCTCCCATTAAATCAGTGGACTGATCAAAGGCTGTCATGAAATCAAGTTTGAGAATCTACAAATGGATCCGAGTATAAAACAACGAGCACGTTGGCACTAAAGCATCCGCTCATCAGTGAATTATTATCATAACTTGTTTGCACTTTGCGGGCCACTCGTTGAGGAAAAAAAAACAGCAATAAAACTCGATTCATTTTTAATCATTAGTAAATGAATAAATAGGTCACTATCAATTGGCCTGTGGTTGGAGTATGAGATGAACACACTAGAATAATTCACTAGAATATTTAGGACTGGGTATGAAATATCATTTTTTTAGTCATTATTACTTGGCAGTGATTTTTTTAAATTTTTTATATATATACATAGTAAATGGCAACTCTAAATGAATATGTCAATGCTGCTGTCAAAAATCAATTTGACAGTAAGTTTGTTCTTTTCGGAGGAGGAAAAAAAACATTCTCAGCGTCGAGTAGTGGTGAATTCATGACTTTCAAATTCACCCCAAAAAATGGATTGAAGTTTGTTTTCTGCACTCAAAAATGATTTAAAGCAACAAAAATTAAGCAAAAGTGATACATTTTTGCTCCAGGGCTCCCCCGACAGTTGTAATTTGCTTTGACGTCACATTGTAAATGAAATTACATCACCAAACGCGTAACGCAGCCAAAGCAATGAACGTATGAACCCATTTTTGTTGTATCATTGAAATAAACAAAATGTCTGAGCATTTTAGTAAGTGTAACATATTTGCATGAGCGCTTAAACAACAAGTGTCCACAACAAGTAACCGTGTTCATTGCAAAAGATTACAATTATTCATAAATGGCAGTGAGCCATCCAAATTCATTTGAAGTTGTTATCTTTTTGGGTCAAACTACGATTAATGATCACTAGAATTAAAAAAAAAAAAAAACAGCAATGTTAGCTCTAACTTGGAAGTACATAATTTGTACAGACTGTAGATATCAGCGAGTAAAAATTCACTTACATAAAAAGTGATTTTTTTTTTTCCCTCACACACACACAAAACAACCAACCTTTTTGATTTGTCTTTTTAACGAGGTTTTAACGTGACTTTATATTATATATATATATTCTATTATTGCGACAAAAGAATGTGCGATTGTTATATATCATAATATCAGCTCTGAATTTAAAAAACAACAAAAAAAGTGCAAGACAAGTGCGTCACATAAAACAAATATTACTTTCCAAGCGTCAAACAACTTTGTGCAACAAAAAAAGACATTTTTGCATTGAACGAGACGTGCCATTCGTTCCCTTCACGCAAAAAAAAAAAAATGGTCCAAAAATATTTAGACACTATTTTTCAAATGATTTTGCATCTACACACCACCACATTGGATCTGATGTAACGGGATGTGATGATGTTTTGACTTTAAATCTGTCAGGGGCGTGGCCAAGCCACTGCCGGGGGGGTGGCTTCCTGTGAGGGGCGTGGCCAGGCCACTGCAACTGGCGGTACCACCTCTGACAGATGTCACACAGCTGTGTTACATATTGGACACTAATTGATCAAGCATTTAAGCGGTGAATGTGTCATCAGTATTGGCCAGTTTGTTCTGTCATGGGCCAGCGTCAATGGGGCAGACCCAAATGCAGGACTCCGAGGCGAGGGCATGATATAAAGAGTGGTTTTATTCCAGAAGGAGGTTGAACATGCAAAGGCAGTCCAAAACAGGTGGAAGCGCAAACACGCTAGGCAACAGGGAAGACCCAAAAACGTGCACAAGGTCCACTTAACAACATGGACAAGACGTGGTCAAACTAAGGAGGCTCAGGCTCGCTGTGACAAAGGAATGCTCCAAAGTGTAACCCAGGTGTGTGACAGCTGTCAGAGGTGGTACCGCCCAGGGCAGTGGCCTGGCCATGCCCCTCACAGGAAGCACCGCCGCCGACAGTGGCTTGGCCATGCCTCTGACAAAGTCCTAATTTTAGGATTTTTGTCCAACACGGTGCTGCCCGTCAAGGAATTTAATTATTTTCCGTTTGTGTGGTCTTTGAGCTCAAAAGGCAGATAAATATTTAACATAAAGTTGAATAAAAGAAGTGCTGAAATGGGCTTTTGTAGTCATATTTTGACTCGTATGAATGGAAATACAACGGTATATAATATTTAAAAATTGAAGAAAAAAATGTTCATTTTTTATCTTATTCATTTTTTTTAAGGGGTTGGATCTTTCGACAGAAAAAAAAACAAGGTCAATTTTATCAGGATAATGGGAAGCTTCGATAATGGACATGAAGATGATGGATTCTCCCCTCGCATTCAGAAAAACGCTGTAGCACTTTAAAGGAAACGGCAAACGGACAAAAAGGGGTGACGACCCCAAATGAAATGACCTCTTCCAGCCCGTGAAAATTCACCCACGCGTCCGCAGTTGAAAGATTTAAATAACGTTAACGGTGTATTCCGTTTTAAAATGGCAGCATTTTTTTTTTTTTTTGTAAAAGCCCCCAAAAGTGGACGTTAAAGCGGAGATGTGGTGGTGTATTGAGGCCAAGCGATAAAAAAGGGATGTCACCGCGCCGCTAAATGTGGAGCAAAGTGCTACGATTTGGCTTTTAAGGATGAACGATCAACTCAAACTGAGAAATTCACACTGTTTTGATAAAAAAAGGCCACTGAGAGGCTCGCCCGGTTCGCCGAAAGCTCTCTTTTTTTTTTTTTTTTTTTTTGCGTCCACGCTCGATGATTTCAACCCACATCCAATATTGCACTAAAGAAAGTCTGTGTCACTTACGCTGTTTTTTTTTCCAAACTGTTCTCACCCAAAACTTCATTTCTGTAACCACTTTTTTTTTAACCAGGTACCCTGCATGAAAGTATGTCATTATTTCTGCGAGTATAGTTTGAAATACACATCATGAAAGCAATCGCTTGGTTTCCAATACATTACAGTAATGTTTTGTTTTTTATGTTTTTTTTGTTTTGTTTTGGGGTTTTTTTTGTGGTGGCTTGTGTCTCAATTTTGGCACTATACAGAACGTCCACGATTTGGATCACATAGACACTCAGTCAGGCTTGTACAGTCCTGGAGAAAGTTGCTACACTATACACGTCGGCTTTTTAAAAAAATTATTATTATTATTATTATTATTATTATTTGGCGGGGGACAGTCGTTTCAGCAACTTCTTCCCCTTGGAGAGGAGTCCTTTCTTCTTCTTGTTGGCTAAATCTTGAGGGTCGCGGGGTTCCAGGGCCAGGCCGGGGAGCCCCCTTGTGGGGCTGAGGGGCCTCATGGTGCCCGGCAGCAGGGGGCGGACGATCGGGGAGGGGGCGCGGGCGGGCGTGGCGTCGTTGTCCGCGATGGTTTCCATGGCGATCTGAGGAGAGAGGCCAGGGACAGTAGAACCTCGTCTCCTTGGAAACACAATTTGCTTTCCTTTCAGTACTAACCCCAACACCATACAATTATTAAACTACAGTATTGTTCAATACTATTTCATTATTATGTCATATACCATAATTTCTCAAAAATAATATGCAAATTTTTCCCAAAAATATTTTCTAAAAGTTAATAGAGCGCATTATATTTAGGTGTGGATGAAAAATAAAAAATACAATCAAACTGTATAGTAGTATACAGGTACATAGAGTGGTAAAAAAAATGTATACATATACATTTCGATATGATATTTGATGTCTTACATTACACATTTATATATATTACGGTAATGTGCGTCCCCATCCTGAGCTCTCCGAGCACTTTGGGGAGCTTGCATTTTAAAATTGTTAGCGTAGCATGCTTGTTGCTTCTGCACCAAAGATCAGAAACGGCTGCTCATGAGTTTGTTTTAACTCAAATTAAGACAAAAAAAAATGTCGACCACACCGGCTAGTTGTGCAGCTGTGCCAATGATGCTGACAACCCAGAAGTAGCGTCGCAGTCCGAAACGATAGCTCGCCTCAATAGCTTCAGGTGGGTATCAAAACAACAGAGACCAGGACAGACGTGTCCTGTGGCCTGTCCCGAGATTATATTACTGCTACATCAGCACATGCACAATGATTATTATTAATGATTTGTTGTACGGACAGTTTTTTGGAAAAAAACAATACAAGTACAAATCTAACAAAATATTAACACAGATCATTTCGAATATTCTGAGCAAAAGAGAAGGGTTTTCCTCATTTTTTTTTTTTTTTAGGTCAACTTTGGGGGTGAGCATTATACTTCCGGATGCATTATACTCGAGAAATTACGCTATTAGCATTTTAGCAAAATGGTTGTCACGATGTAGAATAATCTGATGGTTCTAATACCGAATTGACCCAAGTTATCAAACATGCGACCTTGCCTTACAAACTGCAAAATGTTTTGTATTTAAATGCAATTTAATGCATAACTCTATGGAAATACGTGACTATCGTATCATGGAATATACTTACAAATGAGTTACAGTGGAACATTCAAAGCTATCCACAATAGCCTTACATTTCTTCAACTTTTTATCATTTTTTTGTGAGCGGGGGGTGTTTGAGCTTGGTTTGGCTTAACCGTAAATATTTATTCACTCAACAGGCGATGATTTGGACATCTTAAGGCTTCACGAATTGCGTCTTTTGACATGTAATTTTTTTTAAAACTGCAAAATGAAAACTTGAATATTATACTCACCCTTACCTTCATGTCGCATTGACACGGCGACGAAGGTGCAGATGGAGGACTGGTGGGCATGTTAACCTGCTACACTAAAATTTTTCTTTTTCTACACCAATTTATGTGAGCCTTTTCGTAATGTAGTGTAAATGTGGACTATATTTTTATGTTGCATTAACGTCCACTTCTTTCACTTCTACGGCCATTTCTCATTCGTACATCGTTTGTATTGTTTCGCATCCCCTGACCTAAACCAGAACCTTTTTTCGGAAAACATCGGTGTTGACTTTGGAAGTATTCAACTTTGGAGGTCCCACCGCAATATCGGCTCCATATTTTGTGTCGGACAAAGGAAAATAAGGGAAAGTAGATGAGAAGCGAAGTTGAAGGGTTTACTCTTGCGCCTGCCAAGTATTACAGGGAAGACATAGAGGTGCATCGCAATAAAGTAGGATATCACACAAAAGTTCATCTAGCTCAGGGGTTGCATTTCAAAAGTAAATTATGGTTACATTACCCAAACGTTAATTCCCACCTCATACCTATGATTAATGTTCCTCATTTAATATGCTTAATTATTTAGAGTGTGAATCTGGGGTTTACATTATCTGGAAACTGCAGTACAATCATCAAAATGATTTTGAAAAGAATAGCAAAATACAGAGAAGGAAATAAGTATTTGAACACCCTGCTATATTGTAGGTTATCCCACTTAGAAATCATGGAGGGTCTAAAATTTTCACATAGGTGCATGTCCACTGTGAGAGAGATAATGTAAAAAGAAAAATCCAGAAATCACAATATATGATTTTTTTAATGATTTATTTTTGTGATACAGCAGCAAATAAGTATTTGAACACCCGAGAAAACCAATGTTAATAATTGGTACAGTAGCCTTTGTTTGCAATTGCAGAGGTCAAACGTTTCCTGTAGTTGTTCACCAGGTTTGCACACACTGCAGGAGGGATTGTGGCCCACTCCTCCACACAGATCTTCTTTAGATGAGACAGGTTTCAGCTCCCTCCAAAGATTTTCTATTGGGTTTACGTCCGGAGACTGGCTCGGCCACACGAGAACTTTGATATGCTTCTTACGGAGCCACTCCTTGGTTTTCCTGGCTGTGTGCTTCGGGTCATTGTCATGTTGAAAGACCCATCCACGACCCATCTTCAATGCTCTGACTGAGGGAAAGAGGTTGCTCCCCAAAATCTCACAGTATATGGCCGTGGTCATCCTCTCCTTAATACAGTGCAGTCGTCCTGTCCCATGTGAAGAAAAACATCCCCAAAGCATGACGGTACCACCCCCATGCTTCACAGTAGGGTTGGTGTTCTTGGGTTTTAACTCATCGTTTGTCTTCCTCCAAACACAGTTAGTGGAATTATGACCAAAAAGTTCAATTTTGGTCTCATCTGACCACAAAAATTTCTCCCACGACTCCCTGTATCATTCAAATGGTCAATGGTAAACTTAAGATGGGCCTCGACATGTGCTGGTTTAAGCAGAGGAACCTTCTGTGTCATGCATGATTTCAAACCATGACATCTTACTGTATTACCAACAGTCACCTTGGACACGGTGGTCCCAGCTCTTTTCAGGTAATGGACCAAGTCCTGTCATGTAGTCCTGAGCTGATTCCTGACCTTTCTAAGGATCATTGAGCCCCCACGAGGTGATATCTTGCATGGGGCTCCACTCCGATTGAGATTAACCGCCATGTTTAGCTTCTTGCACTTTCTAATGATCGCTCCAACAGTGGACCTTTTTCACCAAGCTGCAATTTCTCTGTAGCCCTTTCCAACCGTGTGGAGTTGTACAATTTTGTCTCTGGTGTCTTGGGACAGCTCTTTGGTCTTGGCCGTGTTACAAGCTCGAGTCTTACTGATTGTATGGGGTGGACAGGTGACTTTTTGCAGCCAACGATCTCACATAGATGCATCTGATTCAGGATAATATATGGAGTGGAGGTGGACTTTTCAAGGCGGACTAACAGGTCTTTGAGGGTCAGAATTCCAACTGGTAGATGTTCAAATACTTATTTGCAGCTGTATCACACAAATGAATCGTGAAAAAAATCATACATTGTGATTTCTGGATTTTTCTTTTTAGATTCTCTCTCTAACAGTGGACATGCACCTATGATGAATATTTCACTCCCCTCCATGATTTCTAAGTGGGAGAAATTGCAATATAGCAGGATACTCTAATTATTTTCTTCACTTTCTGTCTCTCTTTGCATAGTGAATCTGCAAAATATGAGTTTCAATTTTACTGAAATGAGGGTCGTTTTTTTCCCCCCCGCCGCAGTCTAATTTATTGAGACGCACCTGTAGGTTTTAAGAAAAGGACGATATGCAAATGCAGAAGAAGTACTGAGGAAGACGTTTGACACCGCCGGAGGCATCCGCCACCAGTCGGTCACAAGGGAAGGGGAAAATCTCAACACCTGGGGGGGGACACAACTGTAGATACCAGGCTCGTCTTCGAATGCGTTAGCTTGACACTGACTTTTGTTGTTAAAAAACATGTTTTTAAAAGAGAAATAATAAAATGATTTCAAGCTGGAGCGCATTAGAGCTGCTACTTTGGTATCTCAAGTTGCTAACTTGCTGTACAGGGGGTTGGGGGGAAGGCAAATGGCGGGAATTGAAGTATTTTCTCAGGTTTTCTTGTTGGACAAGCGGGGGTGACGGGAGGAATGAAAAAAAAAAAGAAAAAGAAAATGCAGCAGCGTAAGTCACCATCAGGAAGAACCCACACGTCACAATGCACCACAATGAAAACATTGACACACACAACAACACGGAGAGCGCCAAAGGAAGATTTTTAATCTCCAATTTATTCATTTTTTTTTCCCATCTCATTTCTTTTATTGTTCGTTTGTAACAATACAGCTCCGAATGTCTCAGTGCTCCAGTAAATTTTGGCCTCAAAACAGAGCTGAAAAATAGATTGATGTGTGTGCAACATACATAAAGAAACAAAGCCTCTTTTCGAGAAACACAACAGTCAAGAGTCATTAGAAAAATGGATCCGTTATGAAAAAGGCATGCTTTTTTTTTCCTTCTTTCCGTCTTTTTTTTGTTTTGTTTTTTCAGTGTAGCAGTTAGGTGTTATTAAAGCACTTGTCATGATTGTTGCCATACACAATAACCACAATGAGATTTTTGTGTTTCAGTGCAAAGATGTACAAATGGAAGGAATGACTTGAGCCTCCTGAAGCATGCAAGAACCCCCGACCACCTCCCACCCCCAACCCCCCCCCCCCCCCCCCTTCCCTGCAGAGTCTATCCTCTCACTGTCCATGTCAGGCTTTGCTTCTTCCTTTCTCTGAGACTGAGAAAGGTGTTACACGCGATTGTTTTTTTTTTTTTTTTTCCTTTTGGTCGCCCCCTTTTATCCCCCGACGGTGACGGAGCAGGAAGGGGGAGGAGTTTGTTAGTCGGTCACCACAGCCGCCACACGCACAATAAACACGCACAATGGAGCGCACAAACACGGCGACGTGGAGTGGAGCAAGCGAGAGACGGAAAAGCGAGAGAAAGAGAGGAAGACGGGGGGAATGGATGGACACGGGGCCTTAGCGCTGAGAGCGGCGGTGGCGATGATGTACCCGTTTGGCCTCCGGGACGGCGGCGGCGGACGAGTCGGCGGAGAGCCGCTCGGCGGGCTCCTCGGGGGGGAAGCGGGAGGGCGTATCGGTCAGATACACCTCCACGTCGTCAGGCACTTCTTCCAGGAAGTTAGAGGGAACCAGACCGCGGTGACCGTTGATCTCGCCCTGGGGGGCAGAGGAAAGACAACGCCTCAGCGCCCTCCTTGCCGCAGACTTACCTTGGCGATGGTTGTGAACGTTTCCTTTTTCAAACAGCCGCACTCACAATCACACCTAGGGGCAATTTAAAGCGTCCAATTAATGTCGCATGTTTTTTGGGATGTTGCAGGAAACCGGAGTGCCTGGAGAAAATCCCCGCAGGCACGCGGAGAACATGCAAACTCCACACAGGGAGGGGCGGGATTGAACCCGAGTCCTCAGAACCGCGAGGCCGACAAGATCCACTCACATAATAGAAGCCATCTTCATCAATATCACCAAACACTGCAATGATGTCACCGGTGCAGAAGGTCAGCTCCGCCTAACAGAGGAGAGAGGGAGAGAATTGCAACACAGATGGGTAGGAAGTGTTTTTTATTATGATTATTATTAATTGATACAACAACCTGTGAGGTGTGTGAAAGCTGATTCCAAAAGTTAGGCCAATTTCTGAAATTTGGAATAAGCCATGAACAAAATTCAGAAAAATGCCCTTGGGCAATTATAATTGTCGTGGGAAAAAAATGTAACTCTAGTTGAGATCCATCCATCCATTCGCAGCTTATCCTCACGAGGGTCACGGGCAGTGCTGGAGCCTATCCCAGCTGTCATCGGGCAGGAGGCGAGGTACACCCTGAACTGGTTGCCAGCCAATCACATGGAGACAAACAGCCGCACTCAAAATCACACCTAGGGACAATTTTTAATGTTGCATGTTTTCGGGATGTGGGAGGAAACCGGAGTGCCCGGAGAAAACCCACGCAGGCGCGGGGAGAACATGCCAACTCAACACAGGCGGGTCCGGGATTGAACCCGGGACCTCAGAACTGTGAGGCCAATGCTTTACCATGTGGTCCACCGTGCTGCCTGAATCCTAAATATTATTCAAAATACAAAATACCAATTGAGCTGCCCTAAACTTTATTTCTCTTCTCCATCCCTGTTGATGACCAACTTACAAACCAAACTGACACACTAAGTGTTAAATCAAATTTTTGGGGGTATCATTTTGTTGATTTGCCTTCCTTGTAGTTTTTGAAACATTTGATTTTTACCACAAATATAATTTAAAAGTATCATATAACTAAGAATGTTGTTGACCAGTTAGCATACCAGTTTCCACAGCTAGCATGTACACTCGAGCAAAAACTAACAGCATTAATTTGCTACACTGTTACTATAATTGCAGTCTTCTTCATTTCCTTTCGGCTTGTCCCGATTAGGGGTCGCCACAGCGTGTCATCTTTTTCCATCTAAGCCCATCTCATGCATCTTCCTCTCTGACACCCACAGTCTTTATGTCCTCCCTCACAACATCCATTACCTTTTCTTTGGTCTTCCTCTCACTCTTTTGCGTGGCAGCTCCATCTTCAGCACCTTTCTACCAATATACCGTATTTTCCGCACTATAAGGCGCCCCGCGTTATATGGCGCACCTTCAATGACTGGCCTCTTTAAAACGTTTTTTTTTTTCATATATAAGGCGCACCGCAATGTAAGGTGCATAGAAGAGACGCCACAGTCGAGGCTGGGGTTAGGCTATGCATCCATTAGATGGGCTGCGCCAAAGGCTCAATATTGATCCATGTATAAGGCGCACCTGATTATAAGTCTGCTCTCTCTCACCTTGTCTCCAAAACATCCAACTTTGGTTGTCCCTCTAAGGATCTAATTTCTAATCCTATCCAACCTGTTCACTCCAAGCGAGAACTCCAACATCTTCCTTTCTGCTACCTCAAGTTCTGCTTCCTTTTGTTTCTTCAGTGCCACTGTCTCTAATCCGTACATCATGGCCGGCCTCACCACTGTTTTGGAAACAATTGTTGACCCCAAGTATTTGAAGTCATCCACCCTCGCTATCTCTTCTCCCTGGAGCTTCACTCTTCCTCCTCCGCCCCTCACATTCACGCAGATATATTCTGTTTTACTTTGGCTAATCTTCATTCCTCTCCTTTCCAGTCCGTGCCTCCATCTTTCTAATTGTTCCTCCGCCTGCTTCCTGCTTCGCCTATAATTACTGTAAAATGCTAAATTTCTATTCAGCAATATTATCCACAATTTATTTCAGGTGCGAGATTGTGTGCACAACCCAGTTACACTAAACACAGCAAAACACAGTATACAGTGTGATACAACAAAATATCTTGGAAAAAGTGTAACGTTGATAGTTGGGCTTTACCAAAATTAGAAAACAAAGGGTCCGCTTTTCAAAAATGTCAGATGTTAAATTGTCCCGTGATGCCAGGAATGACAAAGGTATAGATGGAGTGTATTGTGGCTGCTGCATACCTCAACGTCAACATTGGGGGAGCTCTCTCGAGGGTCGTAGTCGTACAAAGCCACCATCCTCCTGGAGGCCTCACCTCGACGAAGACCTCTTTTATTCTGCTCTGAAAGCCGTCGTAATGGACAATATAGCACCCATCAGATAGTCGGCGATTCTTTCACCCTCTCCATGTAGTAGTACCTAATCGGTCCACTGGGGTACTGAGAGGCAGGAAGCCCTGTTTGATGAGCTGGTCCATGGTTTCGTCATCCTCCGCTCGTATCTCGGACACCATGTTACACGGGATCAGACCCATCCTGCCCCTCACTTCCCCCCTGTAGAAGCCGTCTGTGTCTTTGTCGCCATATATCTAGCAGAGAACGGGCAGCGAGCTATGCGTCAGGACATATGTGCCGTTAATTTCTTGAAAATAATGCGCAAATTTTTCCAAAAATATTTTCAAAAAGTTAATAGAGCTCATTATATTTAGGTATGGATGAAAAATAAAAAATACAATCACATTGTATAGTCGTATACAGGTACATAGTGGTAAAAAAAAGGTATACATATACATTTTGATATGATATTCGATGTCTTATGTGACACGTGTATATATATATATTACGGTCATGTGCGCCCCCAACCTGAGCTCTCAGAGCTCCTCCGGCAACTTGCATTTTATGATTGTTAGCATAGCGTGGTTGTTGCTAGTGCACCAAAGATCAGAAACGACTGCCCGTGAGTTTGTTTAAACTTAAACCAAGACAAAAAAAAATCCATTTGCTTTTAAAAGAAATGTCATCACACGTGCCTATGTCGCCGCCTACCCGGAAGTTGCGCCGCAGTCCGAAACAACGACAGCTCGCCTCAATGGCTTCAGGTGGGTATCAAAACAACGTTAGCTCAAACTACGTAATACGAGCGTCCTGGGGACATTAAAAAAAACGGGAGCGCGCACATAATTGAAATTCTCGTTTTTTTTTTAAAAAATGTGCCCATTACGCTCATTTCTACGAAGTTTGAGCTCACGTTGTTTTGATAGCCACCTGACCCCAGAGTGAAAGGTGCTACGGATTGGAGCCGAACGGAGGGGGAGAGGTTACACTGCGCAACCCAAACTCTTGGGATTCAAAAAAAATATTTAAATGTCATCAATGATGAGTTCCACAGCGATGCACCAAATAAAGCTGCTATGGATCTTTTTCAGACTGGAGATGAGTAAGAATGCTTTTTTTGAAGACTTGGCCAAGGATGTGTAATGTAGTGGATAAAGTGCTCTATGCACAAATACTTAATGCAGTGTTTAATAAACAATGTTAAAGGGTTTATATTTTTAAGACTGAAATATGTGTTAACGGTATTAATAAAATGTGGCCTGTCCCGAGATCATATTAGCGCCACATCAGCACATGCACATTATTATTAATGATTGTTGTACGGACAGTTTTTTGCAAAACAGTACAAGTACAAACCCAACAAAATATAAATACAGATGATTCCTAATATTCTGAGCATATGTATCGCGGCAAATTGGTGGTGCGCATTGTACATTGGGAGAAGGGTATTCCTGATTTTTTTTTTTTTTTAACTTTGGGGGTGCGCATTATACATTAGGGCGTATTTTATTATATCTTATTATATTTTAGGTGACACGATGCGCCAGTCCGAGAGCCTCACCCTGATGATCTGCCCCTCCTTGAAGGGCAACTCCTCATCGGCGGCGTCCGGATTGGGGGACATGGATAGAGGGTCGTAGTCAAAGAGCGCCACAAATACCCGAAAGGTCTCCTCCGCCTCCGATTCATCGAAGAAGGTGGGAGAGTGACGATCCCTGTAGCCGTCTTCAACACACAAATAAGAAATGAACAAGTGCAGGTGACGATCGATATTTGAAGACGTATGCATTGACAAACAAATACATGTAAAATTGTAATTGATATTCACGTTATCTTGTCTGGGATAAGGAGCCAACATTTAACGGAACTCATTTGAGGCTAATATCGAGTGGCATGCACATATTGACTTTTTCCAATAAATAATGCATGACAGTTTATCAGCATACTGAAAGTTGCCCCGAGCAAAACTCTACAAAAACTCACTGAAAAACATTCATCAAGTGTTTTTTTTTTTTTGTTTGTTTTTGGTTATTTTTGTGTGCTGTAAGAGGCAAACAAGAAGCAAGACAGATCATGGTGCAACACAGGTAATTATACACACACACACAAAGACACAACATGCACGCAACAAACAACAACAACTGTAGTGAATTTATACGTGTATTGTAATATTAGTACCTATTGGGTAAAACTTCAGCAGGTTAGTCCACGGCGACCTTGTAAAGTCGTTTATTTGAATGCAGGATCAAAATGTAACAAATGATGTGAATTGTCGTCATCCTGTTAACACCTGACGCGTCGACCCCAAAAGTGCAACCGAATTCAGACGTTCATGCTGAAATGCTCCCAAAAGTGTGATAGTAACGCAAAGAAGGAAGGTCGAAGCAGGCATCCGAAGCAGGGGGTGGGAACTGGGGGCTCAGTGCAGTGAGGGAAGCCGTCGCAATCGTGATCTCCGGCTGTGGACGCCCCAGACCCCATCGGGTTGCGGGGATGACACCATATCGGTGCAGTGCAGTCATGCCGTTCAACATTGAGCAGGAGAATCAAAGAGAAGCGGGCACTTGCTGGTAGGGTTGCAACATTCGGGAATTCCCAAAGTTGGAAACTTTACGGAGGAATTAAGGTAGCGGATTGCTCCATTTGCTAAATAAGGGGTGTGGTTATTTACTCACATGAAGAAAATTGACCCCTCCGTGGATATTGCGCAATCCGCGTCACTGACCAATCAGAGGCCAGAGATCTGCATCAACCAAAGCCCGTTTTTGCTCCCGCCATTTTCTCAGACAACATTGCATGGTCCAGTATAGGTTTTGTTAGCGTTTTATCGCGTATTTGGGTTATTTAACAAAAAATATGGTTAAGAGGTGTAGTCACGGACTTTGTAATAGTGACGACAGGTATCCTGAAAGGCTAGTTGGTGGAGTTCGATTCGTACCCTTTCCCAAACCGAAGACCCAGTACGAAAAAGGCCTTCGATGGATCAAACTTTGTGGAAGACCGCAAATCCATCTAATATCAACCGGAACAGATATGTTTGCACGAAGGTATGCCCTATATTTGATTTTCAATACATGTCTCGCATAAATGAATTTGAAGTTCTTCGCTAGCATAACACTGCTGCGTGTGAACGATTGAGACACTTATTCTTTGTTGAGCGATATTTAGCGATGATCGGACTGCACAAACGTGTCGCTTTCTTGCCGGCTCGCGGCCGAAGCTTAACCAGACTGTGTTTGCACGAAGATATGCCCTAAATTTGATTTTTAATACACGTCTCGTATAAATGAATGAGACGTTCTTCGCTAGCGTAACATTGCTACGTGTGAATGATTGAATGAAATCAGAAGCATGGCGTCTGTCTCAGTTAACAATGTATTGTATTTAGAATCTATAATATATCGTTGATTTGAATGAAATCAGAAGCATGGCGTCTGTCTCAGTTAACAATGTATTGTATTGTATTTGCCATTTTTTACGAATTGTTTGTCTTACGTCTCCGCACGTGGCGTGACGTCACTTCAGGAGGCGTGGTTAAGTGTCCTGTACGGAGGGGTCAATTACTACGTCTTTATCAGACGGCTGTTTATCACAACGGCATTCTTCTCCACCTAATCTCCAAGAATATTATATGCATTTATTCACAGTAATTTACAGCCTACAAGCCGCAAATTTTTTCACACGCTTTCAACCCTGCGTTTTATGTGGTGATGGGCCTAATTTGTGTATTTTTTTTCTAACGGCCGCAAGGGGGCACTCGAGCAGAAAAGTTTAGAATGAGACCGGTGGAATATATGTGCCGAGGAAGTGACTTCCATGCTAAAAATCTTCTATAGAATTTGTACAGAACAACTTGTTCTGTAGAACTTTGGCTGTGATTTTCTACAGAATTTCTACAGAACAACAGAATTTCGAGGACTTGGGTCCTAAAGTTCTATAGTTCTTTAGAAATTCTATAGAACATTTTTAGCAGGGTTTTACTGGCCCTGTTAATGTTAGCACAGCGAGCACTAGCATTAGCGCCACGCTAGTGTGAAACTCTTTCTGTGTACCGTCTTTCTTTGTAAATATCTCGTGTTTCAATGTGGGCACTTGCGGCTTTTACACAGGTGCAGCGTATGTATGTACCAAATGGTATTTCCTTTCAAAATGTACTCGGTGAGGCTTGTAACCTGGTGCGCTCTATAGAACGGGAATTACGGTAATATTTTTTTCTGGCCAAAAATGAATGGGCCATTATAACTATCATGTCTTTGGTGTCCTATCACGTATATAGCATAGTAATAAAACTCTGAGGTTTTATTGTAAATGGGTGACTTTATATTTTGGAGCTTTTTAAAAATTTTCGTTAGTTGGACAAATCCTCTCAAGGACACAATCTCAATGAAAAGTTTCCAACTCGGAATATTTCTAAATTTATCCCGGAAAATTTGAAACGGGGAGTTGTTGGAAAGCGTCCCCAAAACCGGCAGGAAATTTCCCGTCCCAAAGCAACGCGACTCGCAAATGTCTCCAGCTCCTCCTTGCCATTTGCCAACTTGCTGGTAGCGTTGTGGTTGGCGTGCTGTGGCGGCATCAGACGGGACTGCGGGGTGCAGCACGTACCATGGGGAGACCCGCCGCCGCACCCCCCGCGCCTGCGGGAAGACGTGGTCCCGAACCGAGCTACTCTGCCATAGCTATTCTCCTCGGCGGTGGGCGACATGTTTCCCTCACTGTTATTCTCAGAGGTTACTTCTACGGGAAACACCAATGACAAGGTGCCGGGGTTACAATGCCAACATCCAAAAAGGTTAACTGGACATTCATGGAGAAAGACAGAATAATGTGGAAAAAATGAAAAGACATTTCCAAAGTTCATATAGCCAGTCAAGGTTATGAGCTGAGGTCATCATAGAACATTCGTTTCATATTTATATGGAAATAATAGCTCTTATGTCATTAGAGACGGTACAAAATGGGTTTAGGGATATTGTACAGTGTATGTGACAACATACTGTAGACCAGAGAGTGGATCTAAAAAGTCTACACACCCCTGCTCTAAATGTCAGGTTTTTGTGATGGGTTTTGTGCTGAGCTGTTCAGAATTCCCCCCATTTTGATTAACACCCCATCTGAAGACAAATAACCACAAAGCACGATGACAACTATGCTTTACAGTCTCTTGGTGTTGTGTTTGTGCTAAATTTCAGAATTACAGTAATCCCCAAAAAGTTCCATCTCGGTTTCAGTTGATAATAAGACATTTCCCGACGTGTGGGAGATTTCTTTGCTAACTTTTAAAACCAAATCCATGCTATGACTTTTGTTTCTAAATCTAATTTTCCATCATGCATTCATGGATGTCATTTTCCATTACTGTCTTTAGATATAATTATCATTTAAAATCTTGTTTTCTGTTTCATTTATATCAAACGGTTGAAGGGGTTAAGTCACTGCAGAATATTTCACGAAACACTGACGAAATGAACAATGACGTCCATATTCTCATGAATGGAACCTTTGCGGGAAAAGTATATTTACTAATATACAGTACAGTGTACTATACAATAGCATACCGACCGATGGCAGGGACCGTGAGAGGTCGTCTCTGAGGCTGCGGGCCGCTGTGATGAATCCGTCGGCCGCTCTCCCGGTCCTGGCGGCCTCTAGAGGGAGTGTTTAACTACAATGGAGAATACAGGAACCTTTCACGTGCCGTCCACGGACGAGTGTTTGTGCAAAATGTACAGAAAATGTGCATTGGCATACTTCGACAGATCGTATGTAAACGAACTCATGCAGCGCTCGCAGACAGGCACACTGAAACACAGACACACTGACGGACACGCAAACGCACACAAACAAGCCCACGACAAAGTGTATTGTTCTAAAATGACAGGTGGAACTATAAAGTAGGAGGCGTGAATTCAACGAAAGCTTTCAGTGCCCCCGTCAATGTTAGATTTCAAATTTTTGCCGATGCAGTGGAACCTCCAAAGTCGAATGGTGCCGATGTTCTCGATCTAGGCTGTGCTTAGCTATTGCGAAGGAACCTGGTCTTCCATCCTCTCCATCTCGACAAGTATCAAAGAACCTTGTTTTGTGATCATTGTATCCGACATAGGGACGGAACCCTTCACATGCGCTAAAATACGGGCTTTGTCTTTAAAAACTGTCACAACGGTCGACTGACTGAAGCCTTGGTCGTGTTAGTGTCTCGCCTTTCTCCAATCTTTTTATGATTTTGAGCTTCGTTTCCATGATAGATTTTCTTTTGGCATTGCTAAAAGACACAGCTTTCTTCTTTGGGGCGATCTCCTTCTTTTCCTTTCGACTTTTTCCGATCAGGGGCCGCCACAGCATGTCATCTTTTTCAATCCAAGCCTATCTCGTGCATCTTCCTCTCTAAGACCCCCAGTCTTCATGTACTTCCTCATAACATCCATCAACCTTTTCTTTGCTCTTCTTCTCGTTCTTTTGCCTGGCAGCTCCATTCTCAGCACACTTCTACCAATACACTCACTCTCTCACCTCTGAACACGTCCAAACAATTGGACCAAAATTACAGTCTAACCTCATCTGCCAGCCTATCCATTACTACCGCAAACAGGAAGGGGCTCAGGGTGGATCCCTGATGCAGTCCCACCTCCACCTTAAATTCTTCTGACACACCCACAGCACATCTCGCCGCTGTTCTGTTGTCATCATACATGTCCTGTACTATTCTAACGTATTTCTCCGCCACACCGGACTTGCGCATGCAGTACCACAGTTCCTCTCTTGGTACTCTGTCATAGGCTTTCTCTAGACTCTCTTCTGAGCTTCTCTGTACTTTTCCACGAGCATCCTCAAGGCTGTGGTACTCTTTCTAGGCATTGTTGCATCTGTTGCTCGCATATACTTACTTCTGACCTGAGTCTGGCCTCCACTAGAGCAAAAAATGCAAAGATACTCCCGGGGCACAAACTCGGACAAGCGTTAACCAGGCAAAATGGCGGAATGTCTTGGGTCAAGACCGTCTTAACCCGAGGACTCCCTTTAATTCAGGTAAGGGTTAAGGGTAAGGGGATTAAATCAGCAAATAGGTGAATCAACCACAAATATGTGGTGACAACTGTAGTTGTATTTGCTGTATATTCATTTGAATGGGGAATTATATTAGAAACAGGACAAATTCAATTTGTCCAGTATTTTATGGTACTACTCCACGTTTCTCATGTGGTTACATTGTCTTCATACTTGTCAAGTATTAGAAAATGTTTTGTAAACAATCCATAAATGTTTCGTGACAGATACAGATTGAGCCGAGCATGAATCCTATTTAAACGTATTCAAAACGTTTTGTTTTGAAATGAGAACAACCCGACCTGCGTGACCGGACGATTTGTGTTCGACTTTGGAGGTTCTACTGTACTCAGTCTAAACTCAGCACACGCTAACAACACATACCAAATGCAAGAAAAGGCCGCGGCATCTGCGCCTGTGCAATTTGCCGAAACCAAGGGTAAATTTGGAGGGTGATGAGCCTCGCTGGTTTAGTAAGTACAGCATGTGCAAAGAACTGCACCTTGGGTGTGTTGTGCGAGTTGCGTCGGCGTGCCTCGTCCAGCTGCATCTCTGAGTACAGCTCCTCCTCATCCTCTTCCATGATGTCAGACAGGTCAGAGCCGTGGCTGCTCTCGCTGTGATACTCTTCATTGTGACTATAGTGAGGCTTTTGACAGTCACACACAAACACACAGACCCGCTGGTTTAAATCCACATACACACGGACATGCACACGCCAAACACGCACGACACGTGAACGCACACACAAGAGACGCCGGGCGCGGTCGTGTTTGCATGCAACTCAGCCAGATTTGCACTCACACGCTCGTGTCACGGACTTTCCGTCTAAGGTCAAGTCTGTTCAAACCGATCCCGTGAAACGGCTCGCCGCGCTACACGTACCGGCCTTCCGAGCTCGGAGCCTCGGAGGAACTCGTCAACTGAGGGGCCTCTTCGGCGGCGACGTGCGAAACCTTCCTCGTGTTCCTCCTCTTCATCGGAGTGATGCTGGCGAAAGGACTGACCCTGTTCGCCGTAGCTAACGGGTCTCCGGTCCCCCTGGAATGTGAGACAGCAGGGTATTTGTGCAATGTTGCCATGGCAACCACGAGTGCGGAGGGTCAGACCTTGCCGCTCTCTGCCGCCACCCTCTGCGCTGCTTCCCGGGCGATGGCTTTGGCCACGTTGTCTGGGATGAGAGTGCCTCGCGGCTGCGGCAGGATCCTCTGAGGGGAGGGAGAACGTGGATTTCCAGAGGGAGGGGGCTCCAGGGTGTGGCCCTGCATGGGTACAGGCGGTTGGGTAGAAGGGGAACGTGCGAGGTCCCAACCGGGCGGGACGGCGGCCCCGTGGTGGCCGGCTTGCTCTTTGGCATCCAGGTCTCTGGCACTTAATGGTCTCTGAGGTACAGGGTGGGGATGGGCGTGGGGCTGCAGAGGCAGTCGGTGTTGGGGCCTGGGTCCGTGAGGGAGGCGCAGGGGCTGCGGATGAGGATGCGGCGGCCGACTGTGGTTCGGGTGGGGGAGCCTCGGGTGGGGTTGAGGATGTGGAGGATGCGGGTGGGGCGGGAGCGGTTGGCCGTGGGCTTGGGGTGGGGCAGGAAGTTGCGGGGCGGCATGAGGGTGGTGAGGGGACGTGAGGTGAGGCTGGGCGTGGGGGTGGGCGTGCATCGGCGCTGGCAGAGGGAGCGGAGGTAGAGGCACGAGCAGGTTGTTTGGAATGAGGGCGACGTGAGAGTCCTGGGAATCCCCCTGTGCGGACAGCGTCCTGACTATGACCTCCCTGGCCTCCAGGCACTGTATCCGCGTCAGCTCCACGGTCACATAGTCTGCCATTGGGAACATCACCTCCGCTATCTGATTTCAAGACAGACGCGCTCGATTGGCTTCGGCGCAGCAAATTCGTCACAATTGTATATTAATAGGTTGATAGAAGTCACAGATAGTCTACTAGTGTGAATGTTTTTAAATCCAGGTTGAAAACTCTTTTTTTTTTCTCATGCTTTTTAGAATATATCCACTTTTTCATCATATTACTTGCACTGTATGCGGTTTTAATTCTTTGTCATTTTTATTGTTTTTATTCCGTTTTAAATGTTTTATTTCTTTGTTTTCAAATGCCTTTAATCCTATAAAGCACATTGAGTTACCTCGTGTATGAAATGCGCTATGCAAATAAATTTGCTTTGCATTACTTAAATGACTAAAAAAAAAAAAAAAAGCGAGACACACATACACACCGACAATCTGGCCTAATTTGAGCATTTTTTTCTCTCTTCTGATCAATAATTGTCAAATGTCTCTAACAAAAATGATCTTGAGCAATGACAGCAGTTTTAAGAAATGTTTAGATGTTAAAAATTGGTATTTTAAAACAGATTTTGTGATAATTTTTTTGTTTTTGTTTTGGCTACATTTCTAATCAATTATATAGAAAGACGACAAGCAACAAATAAAATAAACAGAAGCACCTTTTCAAGTTAAAGGGGCTGATTGAGCATTGCCGTCACCAGAGGGCAGAAGAAGCTTTTCTTTAGCTCCTGATGTGAAGTCAGAAATGTTCCATTGTCGGTATCATATGTGCATTTGGAATACAAATGGCATAATGTCGTGAAATATCCAGCCAAAAGTGGCACATTTGTGATCCACACATCAATTGGGATTCTTGAGGTGTCAAACATGACCAGAATATGGTTAACCAAAAAATTAAAAAATGCACATCACCTTCTGTCCTTTGGTGCAGACAGCGTAGCCAAGGACATTGGCACCATTCGACGTGCCCGTGGGAGACAGAAGTGGGGGCTTCCAGCGGACCTGTAGCACCCCGGGAGCCTGCCCACAGAGCACCTGCACATCTTGCGGAGGCAAGGGAGGGCCTGAAAGGTAAAAGAGGACGTTCGGAATTCATTCACAATCAACACAGTTTGACGTACAAACGAGACAAATGAGTTCAAGCATTGCCCAAATGCATCGACATGCACAGGCTGAGGTGGGAGCGGAAGTCTGAAAACAACCAAATGGGCTCATTTAAAAAATGCATGCTGAGTATTAACTGTGCATTTTTTGAGATAATCTATCACGGCTAGTGAGCTACATTCACATTACGATGGTGATGTATGTTACTAAATATACTATACGTCAAAATAACACAAATCACAAGATGTATCAGAGATAATCAATCATCAGAGTGCAGTCATACAAAACTCGATTTAACATGCAAGACCGCATATTTATACAAAACTTTTGTTTCAGTGAGTAGAGGCACATTTTTTTAGATTACATAACGGTTAAGTCGGCTACGCTATAGGCGGAGAAAATGACTCATCGGGACAATAAGTGATCATATCTTGTGGTGCTTGGTTTTGTTCTAATTAGTAATGTGCTGCGAGGAAAGCCGGGCAAAACTGCATTTCGTCTGGTTTCGGATAACGTAGTGATTTCATCAGTGATTATAAATGCCGCACGTCATTCAGGAGTGACACGTGTGTGAAATCCAGCCTGAGATTTGATATTTGATTCTGACCTGTTCTGCAATATGGTGTCGAACCTAAACGAGATACAATACACAACAATGGCACAGTAAGGAAATGTTGGACCTGGACTCATCTGCAAGATTGTGAACCCACTCACCAGTCACAACATTGGGCGCGCATTCTTATTCTTATGATGCCCAATATATTGGAAAAAAAAAAATCCTCCCTTACGAAAGCAGCGCTCAGTTAATGGGATGCCTTTAACAAGGCCGAAAACCTGGATTCCAGCTTTCATGGACCAGTGCTTTTGAAAATTACAGCTGTGGCTTCAGTGAAATCAAATGAAACATTTTAGTTCTACCATGTGAATGGCCAGTGACACAGTCCGAGGTGTAGTTTGCCTTTTGCCCAAAATTCAGCCAGGTTAGGCTCCAGGTCTCCTCACTTCTCAACAGACCTTTTGCACGTGACGTCACCATTTTCACGGGCGCAATCTTGCGGGTCAAACAGAGCTGCTCGACATTGAACCGGAGGAGATTATTCTCAATACCCGAGACCTGTTGTGCTGTTGGTTGTCACAACAGGTGAGACGGATATTCAAGGAGATCATTCTATGGAATACCAGCTGAAAAGACCAGAAAATAATCGATGGATTTCGGCAATTAAACATGATGATGGTGCCCAACCAAATACATAGACTGTGTAGCGATTGCTTCATTTCAGGTAGGAATTATTCTTCTCAATCTCAAATTACCAAAAAGTATTTATAATGCCAAGTTGACACATTTGAGAACAATGCATCTGCAATCGCTTCCATGTACGTTCCATGGAGACGACTCCATCCTCTTTTTTTTTTTTCAATCATAGATAATGAATGCGAGTTTGTGTAAAACCAGGGGTAATTTATTTAAATATTGGTATTTGTATTGAATACTAGCAGAAAAGATCGATGGATTCCGGCAAAGGTTAACGTGTGGCCGAAAACGCTTCCGCGTTCACAAGCTGTCAAAACCGTCACTGTGTGGGATTTATTCCTGATGAGCACAGATCCACCAACAAAGTATTCATATGCGTCCAGACTTTTATACGCTTTCAAACTTTTCCGTGTAAATCTCGGCGATTTACTCACCAGATCCATGTGTAGATCCGGTTGTCCGAGACAAGCGGAAACGAATTAACGGTCCAATTTCTTATCGGCGAAAACATCACCTACGGCATTAAATACAAATCCTCTATGCCGGGTTCATCTAATTTTTCCACGTACTGTCGTTTATTTTCACCTTCTAAATGTCTGACGGTATCGGACAAGAGTCTGGGCGTCGTGCTACAAGACGTATTTCCGTGTCATCTCCAACCGACTTAGCATTGATCAATGCTTAGCGTGACCGGCAATATGGCGACGGAAACAAAAGTCACGTGATTTTATGACGTAGGTGCACGAGCTCTATAGGATAAGCGGTGTAGGACTGGATCATTTGTTTTTCTTAAGACGCTGCACCACCCCACCAATTCCGTCCTACACAAAACCATTGATTGGTGTCTGCCAACAATAAATGTAATGTTTTTTTTATTCTGTTAACATACCAGTCAATTATCCAGTAGTATACAGTCCTTGGTGGCCACAGATTGCTATGATAGCAAGAATAACCTATTCAATTTAGTAGAAAATCTGGACAAAGGTTTAGATTTTTCACTATTGCCCCCGTCTATAGAACTGGGCAGCGCCGTTAGGGCCGAAACCATAAAAACCTTTAATCGCCTCATAATTTTTACACGTGAACGTTTATGAACTATTACTACAACTTTGGTAAGCCAAACATGCTTGCAATATCGCCATGTTATCATTTATGATACGACAATTTGAAATGTTTGTACAGATTTGAACACGAATCACAGGAGTTGACACAGGTGATTCGCCATTCGCGGGTCACATAAAATCCTGTCGCCGGACGGATCTGGCCCCCGGGCCTTGAGCTTGACACCTGTGAACTAGAATATTGCAAACCACGCCCCCAATAAATACCACTGTCACCAAAACTGAGCATGAATATCTTTGTAAAGGCAGGATTTGTCTTGTTTTGACTAGCATTGGATTATGATCGTGTAGCTAATGTTGTGGCTGGTGAGTGTACACTTTATATCGTATTTGTATTAAGATATGAAAGCAAATAGAAATATACATAGACAAGTATCTACAGTATCCATTTTTTCCTAAATCCTAAGTAGAAGTTTTGACAGTCTTTTGGTGTCTATGAAGCTACGCATCCATTATTGATACCGTCTCCATGATGTACTGCTGACCTGCAGCTTGAGTGCAGAATTCCACTCCCGCTTCCTTCCTCTCCCTCTGCTCCAGAGGCAGTTGCCATGGCACCTGGTGAGGCTGTGCCACCACCGTCACTTTGTACACCGTCAGCGGCTTTAGGTTGAAGAAGCGGAGTCTATACCTCCCCGGCTTTAACACTGCATGCTCGACTCCGTCCAAGAAGACTGTGTGACCATAGTTACTGTTACTAGGCAACCAGGAGAGCTCGGCAGTGTCCCGCTGGATGTCATCCACCCGGAGACCGCAAGGCGCCACCACCACGTTGGCTCCCACTAAAAGGGTGCAGCGCAGCTCGTCCGACAAGCCCCTGTCGGTGACGCTCTGTACCGACACGCGGTGAACGCAGCCGTCCAGGTCCAGTTTCTCCAGCAGGCATTTGGTACGCCCGCCAAACTGTATGCTGGCCCGGAGTTCGCCGTCCACCAAAACATTGTAGCCAGAGATGTTCCCCCAGCCCAAAGGCACAACGGGAGGCTCCCAGGCCACGATGACGCTCCGAGCCAGCTGCTTGATCAAAGTGATGTTTCGAGGATAAGGCACAACGTCTTCGGCCAGGTCCTCCGGGTCCAGGGGCCCCACCGTCCCGTTGCTACAGGGCACCAAGGCATTCGTCGAGCTTAGGAGACCATCCTGGCCAGCGCCTCCGTCGACGCACATCAAGGCTAGGGGTGTATGTTCCATTGGACCAAGACCTTCTCCTCCATCTCCAGCTTGAATGGACAGCTTCTCCTTGTCCTGGACAAACTCTACAAAGTTTGATGGGACAAGTCCTCGCTGGCCATCCAGCAGCTCACCTGTCAGAGAAACAAGAGGAAAGTGATGGGTGCCTCAATTTGGGGTTGAACCGATGAGGAGACGGTCAATGAGCTGATTTTACCAGTCCGTACTGATGTTTAATGATCAAAGTCAACTATTGACTAATAGTGTTTTGGGCATCTCCTCTTCCCGATCAACTAACTTGCAGAGGAATTTCCCTGATGCCACTTCCAGATGGAAAGGCCAACTTGATTGCGTGCTGCTTGGCATAGAGAGTAAGTCTACACTCTCCAACCAGAAGATTACCAGTTCATATTCCTGCTCAAGCAACTCATGGTTCAATCAATTAACTTTGACTCTGCTTTCATCAGATTATAGTTAAATGCAAAAAAAAAAAAAAAACCCTGATCTGAACACAAGAATATATGAAAAGTGACTCCCATTAATGGCTCCAACAAAAAAAAAGAGGAGAACCTTGAAAACAAATCATTATCAGTGAAAGTTTTGTGGTCTGTAATAAGTTGGTGATTTAAAAATGGAGGATTTATTAACATACAATACACTGGGTTCTCAGGAGAATAGATTAGTACGGGACATGTAAGAGGGCAGCAGAACAGCAGTGAGATGTGCCGTGGGTGTGTCAGAAGAATTGAAGGTGGAGGTGGGACTGCATCAGGGATCCACGCTAAGCCCCTTTCTGATTGCGGTAGTAATGGATAGGCTGACAGACGAGGTTAGACTGGAATCCCCTTGGAACATGATGTTCGCATTTGATATTGTGATCTGCAGGGAAAGCAGGGAGCAGGCGGAGGAACAATTAGAAAGATGGAGGGAGGCACGCACTGGAAAGGAAAGGAATGAAGATTAACTGAAGTAAAACAGAATATATGTGCATGGATGGGAGGGGCGGAGGAGGAAGAGTGAAGGTCCAGGGAGAAGAGATAGTAGGGGTGGACGACTTCAAATACTTGGGGTCAACAACACAGAGCAATGGAGTGTGTGGTAAGGAAGTGAAGAAAAGGGGTCCAAGTGCGGTGGAACAGTTGGCGGAAGGTGTCTGGTGTTCTATGTGACAGAAAAGTCTCCGCTAAGATGAAGGGCAAAGTTTATAAAACAGTGGTGAGGCTGGCCATGTTGTACAGATTAGAGACGGTGGCTCTGAAGAAAGAACAGGAAGCAGAATTAGAAGTAGCAGAAATGAAGATGTTGAGGTTCTTGCTCGGAGTGAGCAGGTCGGATAGGATTAGAAATGAGCCTATGAGAGGGACAGCCAAATTGGATGTTTCGGAGACCAGGTTCGAGAGTGCAGACTTTGATGGTTTGGACATGTCCAGAGGCGAGAGAGTGAGGATATTGGTAGAAGGGTGCTGCGGATGGAGCTGCCAGGCAAAAGAGGGAGAGGAAGACCAAAGAAAAGGTTGATGGATGTTGTGAGGGAGGACATGAGGACAGTGGGTGTTAGAGAAGAGGATGCATGAGATAGGCCTAGATGGAAAAAGATGAGACACTGTGGCGACCCCTAAAGGGACAAGCCAAAAGAAAAATAAGACCCTGGGTTCTCAGGAGAAAATGCATTCATTTAGTTTTGAGGAGTAGTTCCCGTTATTTTTCAACCAGGGACCTGTTGAGATGAAATTTTTCACAAAACGGTTACCCTTCATCAAGGTTCGGGGATTTAGTGCTGACCGGATTTCCTGATGGAAACGACTCGCAAACTGGGCGGGGGTAGTGGTGATACCGGGGTGGTTTGCTGATCAAAATGTTACTTGTCGACGCGGTGAAGGTTCACGCGAGACACCATGTGTTCGCTAATCGGGGACGGGCCGCACAGTCCAGTGGTTGGGAACCAGTGGCAGAAAGGCTTACTTTGGTGGAGCTGATCCCCAATTACTGATGGCTAAATGGTGTCTGTACACTGGGCTGATCACTTGTCAGTTGCAGGGTGACAGTGAATAATCAGTAGGGCATTGAGTGGCACTTGGTCTTCCACCAGCCACGATGTCGAATGTCAAAACTATGAATCTGTACAATACTAGTTGGCCCACTTGAACAGAAAATTTACACCATATGGACCTAGTTGTTGGTACATATCTCTCCATCAAGGCAAATTTCCAACATTACAATAGGGATGTTGTGTCTCACTCAAGTAGTTTGCTAACACCAAATGTGTTTCTTGTACCAGATTTAAGGTTAGCATTGAGCCTTTTTACCATTGTAGTTACTACGACGACTACTTCAAGTTTTTGTTTGGTTCTGGTCAGCGCCCTCACCGTCATATGTAACAATCCATAAAACCCCAGAGATCTCATATCTGATCTGTGGCCCATGACAGACGGACTCCCTGTAGGTATAACAGCAAGAAGGCCTCATAATTTGGTTCCTAATGTACACATCTTGCATTAATTTTACACTAAATCTGAGCGACCTGCAGTTCGTGGCTTAGTAAAGGAACTCCTCTTAGCGATGATTTTCTTTTTGTCGTGAGAAAAGCTCATCTTGCTCACAAATCCTTTTAACCCCCACTGAACCCTGCCACTGACTCCTTGAGGCGTATGTGTGTGTGTGCGCACATGCTTGTGCACGTGCCGCTGATGGATTAGTCATCAGGCTAAAAGGGACCAAGGTCTTGACAACAGCTTGGTCGGCTGCCTGAGTCTCTCTCCTTTATGGTAAACACACACACGCCTCCTTCACGCCGCCTTGTAATCTCACCCCCCCCCCCCCCACTTCAATTTTAATGAGTAAGTGCAGCTGAGCGCAACGCCATCTACGGTATTCTACGCTGCCCCCCCGCCACTCCACCCCCCACCCCAGGGCTTGCTCACTTCCAGGGATTATCAATGCGTCTGATGGAGAGGCCCTCATAACAGATTTGATATTTGATGGGAAATCTATCTGGTCACCAGTAAAAAAAAAAACTTTTTATTAAAATTAAAATATAGAAATACATACATATAAACCATTTTTTTTAAATTAAATCAAGACTGGAATCTTGCATAGCAAGATTTTTTTATTTTTTTTTGCCAAAAGTAGGTAAGATGGATTTTTTTTTTCTGGACTTCTTAGAACACAGGTGTCAGACTCAAGGCTTGGGGGCCAGATCTGTCTGGCTCGCCACATGATTTCATGTTGCCCAGCGAAGCCACATCTAGAGTGTCAATTTCTATGATTCTTGTAAAAATCCTACCAAAATTTCAAATTGTCAGATAGCATAAATGATGAAGTTGAGATATTACAAGCATTTTTTGAAAAACACATTCCCCTCGATTTCTGAGTCCAAAACTAGTTCATAAATTGATGATGTAAATATGATGAGATGATTAAATATTTATTTCCATAACGGCCCTCTGAGGGAAACCGGAAAACAGTGTGGCCCGCGAGAAAAATGAGTTTGACACCCCTGTCTTATAATAACATCTAAATTAAAATACACTAATTTAAGTACAAACACGTATGTGTTAAAAATTTCACATTTTTGTCATGTAATTTCTCCACTCAAAAACACATGGACAGAAATCTCGATTCTTGCTAATTTTATGGCATGCTTGTATGAATGTATTGATTTTAAAAGTTTGGAGTTTTCTTGACTATATTTTTCTTTGACATTGGGATGGTGGTGGCCAGAATAAATAAAAAAATGACATGAAATCCCCATCCAATATACACATACGTGTTCCAATTCGATTTAGCAACGATTCGATTCATGTCACGATTCATAGTTGCCGATTCACTTCAATTTATTAATACGCCGACAACTAATAGCAGTTGAGCAACGCTTAATGCCGGAATCCATTTTCCATCTCACCTTCGTAGAAACCGTCGTCATCCATGTTGCCGTACACGTACAAATACTTCCCGGCCACAAGCGGAAGCTCCGCTTCGGGGTGTTCGTTTGGTCCATCATAGGGATTATAACTGAAAGAACAAATTGGGGCTTTAAAGATGGATTCCCGACAAATAAACAACGAAGGTGACGCTTCTTACCTGTATCGGGCAGTGCAAAGGCGGACCTGGCCAGTGTAGCGAGGCTTGGACCTGGATGATGGGCTTGGTTCATCCTCCATCTGTAACTTGAGAACGAATCCAAAAAGAAAGCATATTGTAAAAATCAAAACTGCAGCAAGATAAAGGCTCTAGACACCACCCATCGGTTTTCTGTGGTTGAACCTCAACAGTGAAATCCGAGCATTTGAATTAACCTGTCGTCGTTCTGAGTTTAAAAACTCGGTATCTTTTCCGGCATAGTGCTAGTCGTGTCCGACAAGGCTTGATCGCAACATCGACCACTCACCGCTGACGGGGTCAACCAGCGAGTGCAGCTGGCGCGGTCCAATTTGAGGGTGCGGGACCTGACGGACGGGCAATCTGGTCGTTCGCTGTCTCCAGTCCGCCGTGGGCACTGCAAGAACTGGGAGATCAGTGGTGGCGCGTTTGGCGCTCGCTCATCGCCTGGGAGAAATCGATTTTCATCACAATTAAAGAGCCACCGTCATTCCTCCTGCAAGCCATTTGCGTCTCATTGCGCGCCCATTGATCTCCTGTTAGAGTAAGCGAGCGGGCGAGCGCCCTCCACGGCCGTGGCTGGTGTGTCCCCAATCGAAAAGAGCGTGCAGCGCATTTGTCCTTAAATACCGTCGATGTCCTTGGGGTTAAACATGTGAAAAAATGCGGGGAACACAAATTGGAGTGTAAGAGTGCAGACGGATGAATGGCTGGAGGAAAAAAGAGCGGGTAGACGGCAGTAAATCACTCAGCTCTTGCAGACTAAAAAGGTTTGTTCTTTCTCAGGCCGTTCATTGCTCTTATAGTTAGCAGCAAAGGGGAGCACATAAATGGATGTGGTCTCTTAGTCCCCACCTCACGGTGTGAATTCCCTCCTCAAAGTTATCTCTGAAAGCAAATCAATTTCTTCTTCCGCCATGTCAAACACTCAGTGCAGCACAAGCGTGGGGCATTTAAAGGGAATGAGAGGAGGCACTTTGATTGGACAGGGTTGAAGTTGGCCAGGATCACGCCCGCCTACAACAGCACAGACGGGACCTCTATAAATGTGCCGGGCTGCGCTGGACCACAAAATTACCAACACACCATGACCCACACCTCATATGAAAACTATATAGAATTGCTGCAGCTATCTTAAATTAAACTTATAGATGTTTTTTATGTATTACTATGAATAAATTAAATGTGTAGACTATAGATTGTCAAAGCAGCCATTTTTCTGGATGCAACCTATTGAAGGACATGTTCTGACACCCTTTGTATACCATTCATCCGTCCATCCATCCATTTTTTTTGCCGCTTATCCTCACAAGGGTGGCAGGGAGTGCTGGGGCCTATCCCAGGTGTCAACGTGCAGGAGGCAGGGTACAACCCGAACTGGTTGCCAGCCAATCGCAAGGCACATAGAGACAAACAGTCACACTTACAATCACACCTAGGGGCAATTTAGAGTGTCCAATTCATGTTGCATGTTTTTGGGATGTGGGAGGAAACCGGAGTACCCGGAAAAAACCCACGC